>NC_041220.1:72727797-72728735 GCF_002837175.3 Physeter macrocephalus | reverse complement strand
GCCAAGACACATAATAATCAAACTGTCAAAAATTAAATACAAAGAAAACATATTAAAAGCAGCAAGGGAAAAACAACAAATAACACACAAGGGAATCCCCATAAGGTTAACAGCTGATCTTTCAGCAGAAACTCTGCATGCCAGAAGGGAGTGGCAGGACATATTTAAAGTGATGAAGGAGAAAAACCTACAACCAAGATTACTCTACCCAGCAAGGATCTCATTCAGATTTGATGGAGAAATTAAAACCTTTACAGACAAGCAAAAGCTAAGAGAATTCAGCACCACCAAACCGGTTATACCTAGGCAGGAAACACAAGAGAAGGAAAAGACCTACAATAACAAACCCAAAACAATTAAGAAAATGGTAATAGGAACATACATATCGATAATTACCTTAAATGTAAATGGATTAAATGCTCCAACCAAAAGACACAGGCTGCCTGAATGGATAGAAAAACAAGACTTGTATATATGCTGTCTACAAGAGATCCACTTCAGACCTAGGGACACATACAGACTGAAAGTGAGGGGATGGAAAAAGATATTCCATGTAAATGGAAATCAAAAGAAAGCTGGAGTAACAATTCTCATAAAAGACAAAATACACTTTAAAATAAAGAATATTACAAGAGACAGAGAAGGACACTACATAATGATCAAGGGATCAATCTAAGAAGAAGATATAACAATTGTAAATATTTATGCACCCAACATAGGAGCACTTTAATACATAAGGCAAATGCTAACAGCCATAGTAGGGGAAATCGACAGTAACACAATAATAGTAGGGGAGTTTAACACCCCACTTTCACCAATGTACAGATCATCCAAAATGAAAATAAGTAAAGAAACACAAGCTTTAAATGATACATTAAACAAGATGGACTTAATTGATATTTATAGGACATGCCATCCCAAAACAACAGAATACACAG
>NC_041220.1:72724251-72727787 GCF_002837175.3 Physeter macrocephalus | reverse complement strand
CAGTTCTAAGAGGGAAGTTTATAGCAATACAGTCCTACCTCAAGAAACAGAGAAATCTCAAATAAACAACCTAGCCTTACACCTAAAGCAATTAGACAAAGAAGCACAAAAAAAACAAACCAGGAAGAAATAGAAGATATAAACAGACCAATCACAAGCACTGAAATTGAAGCTCTGATTAAAAGTCTTCCAACAAATAAAAACCCAGGACCAGATGCCTTCACAGGAGAATTCTATCAAACATTTAGAGAAGAGCTAACGCTGATCCTTCTCAAACTCTTCCAAAATATAACAGAGGGAGGAACACTCCCAAACTCATTATATGAGGCCACCATCATCACCCTGATATCAAAACCAGACAAAGATGTTACAAAAAAAGAAAACTACAGGCCAATATCACTGACGAACATAGATGCAAAAATCCTCAACAAAATACTAGCAAACAGAATCCAACAGCACATTAAAAGGATCATACACCATGATCAAGTGGGGTTTCTCCCAGGAATGCAAGGATTCTTCAATATATGCAAATCAATCAATGTGATACACCATATTAATAAATGGAAGGATAAAAACCATATGATAGTCTCAATAGATGCAGAAAAATCTTTCAACAAAATTCAACACCCATTTATGATAAAAACTCTCCAGAAAGTAGGCATGGAGGGAACTTACCTCAACATAATAAAGGCCATATATGACAAACCCACAGCCAACATCATTCTCAATGGTGAAAAACTGAAACCATTTCCACTAAGGTCAGGAACAAGACAAGGTTGCCCACTCTTACCACTATTATTCAACATAGTTTTGGCAGTTTTAGCCACGGCAATCAGAGATGAAAAAGAAATAAAAGGAATACAAATCAGAAAAGAAGAAGTAAAACTGTCCCTGTTTGCAGATGACATGATACTATATGTACAGAATCCTAATGACACTACCTAAGGAAATCTACTAGAGCTACTACTACTAATGAAAACTACTAGAGCTAATCAATTAACTTGGTAGAGTAGCAGGATAAAAAGTTAATGCACAGAAATCTCTTGCATTCCTATACACTAATGATGAAAAATCTGAAAGTGAAATTAAGGAAACACTCCCATTTTCTACTGCAACAAAAAGAATAAAATACCTAGGAATACACCTACCTAAGGAGACAAAAGACCTGTATGCAGAAAACTATAAGACACTGATGAAAGAAATTAAAGGTGATACAAACAGATGGAGACATATACCATGTTCTTGGATTGGAAGAATCAATATTGTGAAAATGAGTATACTACCCAAAGCAATCTACAGATTCAGTGCAATCCCTATCAAATTACCAATGGCATTTTTCACAGAACTAGAACAAAAAATTTCACAGTTGGTATGGAAACACAAAAGACCCTGAATAGCCAAAGCAATCTTGAGAAAGAAAAACGGAGCTGGAGGAATCAGGCTCCCTGACGTCAGACTGTACTACAAAGCTACAGTAATCAAGACAGTATGGTACTGGAACAAAAACAGAAATATAATATCAATGGAACAGGATAGAAAGCCCAGAGATAAACCCATGCACATATGGTCACCTTACTTTTGATAAAGGAGGGAAGAATATACAATGGAGAAAAGACAGCCTCTTCAATAAGTGGTGCTGGGAAAACTGGACATCTACATGTAAAAGAATGAAATTAGAACACTCCCTCACACCATACACAAAAATAAACTAAAAATGGATTAAAGACCTAAATGTAAGGCCAGACTCTATAAAACTCTTAGAGGAAAACATCTACAGCCAGCATTGTTCTCAATGGTGAAAAACTGAAAGCATTTCCACTAAGATCAGGAACAAGACAAGGTTGCCCACTCTCACCACTCTTATTCAACATAGTTTTGGAAGTTCTAGCCACAGCAATCAGAGAAGAAAAAGAAATAAAAGGAATCCAAATAGGAAAAGAAGAAGTAAAGCTGTCACTGTTTGCAGATGACATGATACTATACATAGAGAATCCTAAGGAGGCTACCAGGAAACTACTAGAGCTAATCAATGAATTTGGTAAAGTAGCAGGATACAAAATTAATGCACAGAAATCTCTGGCATTCTTATACACTAATGATGAAAAATCTGAGAGTGAAATTAAGAAAACACTCCCATTTACCATTGCAACAAAAAGAATAAAATATCTAGGAATAAACCTACTTAAGGAGACAAAAGACCTGTATGCAGAAAATTATAAGACACTGATGAAAGAAATTAAAGATGATACAAATAGGTGGAGAGATATACCATGTTCTTGGATTGGAAGAATCAACATTGTGAAAATGACTCTACTACCCAAAGCAATCTACAGATTCAATGCAATCCCTATCAAACTACCACTGGCATTTTTTACAGAACTAGAACCAAAAATTTCACAATTTGTATGGAAACACAAAAGACCCCGAATAGCCAAAGCAATCTTGAGAACGAAAAATGGAGCTGGAGGAATCAGGCTCCCTGACTTCAGATTATACTACAAGGCTACAGTAATCAAGACAGTATGGTACTGGCACAAAAACAGAAATATAGATCAATGGAACAGGATAGAAAGCCCAGAGATAAACCCACACACATATGGTCTCATTGTCTTTGATAAAGGAGGGAAGGATATACAGTGGAGAAAAGACAGCCTCTTCAATAAGTGGTGCTGGGAAAACTGGACAGCTACATGTAAAAGTATGAAATTAGAACACTCCCTAACACCACACACAAAAATAAACTCAAAATGGATTAAAGACCTAAATGTAAGGCCAGACTCTATAAAACTCTTAGAGGAAAACATAGGCAGAACACTCTATGACATAAATCATAGCAAGATCCTTTTTGACCCATCTCCTAGAGAAATGGAAATAAAAACAAAAATAAAGAAATGGGACCTAATGAAACTTAAAAGCTTTTCCACAGCAAAGGAAACCATAAACAAGACAAAAAGACAACCCTAATGGGTTGAATGGGAGAAAATATTTGCAAACGAAGTAACTGGCAAAGGCTTAATCTCCAAAATATACAAGCAGGTCATGCAGCTCAATATCAAAAAAACAAACAACCTAATCCAAAAATGGGCAGAAGGGACTTCCCTGGTGCACAGTGGTTAAGAATCTGCCTGCCAATGCAGGGAACACAGGTTCGAGCCCTGGTCCTGGAAGATCCCACATGCCGTGGAGCAACTAAGATCATGCACCACAACTACTGAGCCTGTGCTCTACAGCCCGCGAGCCACAACTACTGAAGCCTGTGGGCCTAGAGCCCATGCTCCGCAACAAGTGAAGCCACGGCAGTGAGAAACCCATGCACCGCAACGAAGAACCAATGCAGCCAAAATAAATAAATAAATTTTTAAAAACCAAAAAAACAAAAATGGGCAGAAGACCTAAATAGACATTTCTCCAAAGAAGATATACAGATTGCCAACAAAAACATGAAAGGATGCTCAACATCACTAATCATTAGAGAAATGCAAATCAAAACTACAATGAGGTATCACCTCACACCAGTCAGAATGGCCATCATCAAA
>NC_041220.1:72713083-72724065 GCF_002837175.3 Physeter macrocephalus | reverse complement strand
CAGTGTTCACTGCAGCACTATTTACAATAGCCAGGACATGGAAGCAACCTAAGTGTCCATCGACAGATGAATGGATAAAGAAGATGTGGCACATATATACAATGGAATATTACTCAGCCATAAGAGAAACAAAATTGAGTTATTTGTAGTGAGGTGGATGGACCTGGAGTCTGTCATGCAGAGTGAAGTAAGTTAGAAAGAGAAAAACAAATACCGTATGCTAACACATATATATGGAATCTAAAAAAAAAACACAAAAAATTTCTGAAGAACCTAGGGTCAAGACAGGAATAAAGATTCATATGTAGAGAATGGACTTGAGGACACAGGGAGCGGGAAGGGTAAGCTGGGACGAAGTGAGAGAGTGGCATGGACATATATACACTACCAAATGTAAAATAGATAGCTAGTGGGAAGCATCCGCGTAGCACAGGGAGTTCAGCTCGGTGCTTTGTGACCACCTAGAGGGGTGGGATAGGGAGGGTGGGAGGAAGACGCAAGAGGGAGGGGATATGGGGATATATGTATACGTATAGCTGATTCACTTTGTCGTACAGCAGAAATTAACACAATATTCTAAAGCAATTATACTCCAATAAAGATGTTAAAAAAAAAGATCTACTCTCTTTACAACTTTCAAGTTTACATTAGATTCCCCAGAACTTGTTAATCTTATAACTGGAAGTTTGTACACTTTGACCAGCATCTTCCCATCTACCCCAACCCCTGGTAACCAACACTCTACTCTGTTTCTATGAGTTTGACCTTTTTAGCTTCCACATGTACATGAGATCATCCAGTGTTTGTTTTTCTCTGTCCTACTTCACTTAGCACAATGCCCTAAGTGTTCATCCAAGTTGTCCCAAACAGCAAGATTTCCTTCTTTCTCATGGCTGGATAATATTCCCTCACACACACACACGGACATTTATATTCTTGGTAATATGTGTGGTGCTGGAGCTTCCAAGCCTCCGAGGAAAACAAGGTCAAGGTATTCAACTTAATTGGCTCTCAACCCAAACCAACCCAATCCCATCCTGTCTCCCACTTGCAGAAGGACCTGAGTGCCCGTGCTCTTTTGGAGCAGGGAAATGACTAATGTGAGCCACATGGAGCCTGTCCTTGCATCCAGGAGAGAAAGAGGGGCAGGATGCCCTGGGAGGAGGTGCACAAGAGAGAGAGGCAGAGAGAGAAGAAATGGGGAAGCAGGGAGGTGCAGTGTAGACAATGCCATCCTTGTTGCAATGAAAAGAGGATTGTATGTATTCTTTAGGGGCCTGGAGGCCAGTTCCTGGCACTGGGGACCCAAGCAGCGAGAACACACAATATTGCAGAGTGCAGGAGCAGGGAGCATATCAGAAAGCCTCTACTGTCTCTCTGAAGCTGGCATGGGGGTAGTGTGAAGTCCTGTGTCCTGGGCGGTGGCCAGGGCCCACCCATCAGGAATGGAAAATACCAACACTCTCCATACCGTATATTACGAGGCTGTGAGACCCGAAATGTTATCCTATCATATCCTTTTCAGGCAAACCTATGACACTCATTGAAACTGGCTACTTCATTTATTCATCTTTGGAATGTGTTACAGTCATCCATTCATAACATAGATATTTCCTCAGCACATTTAGATGCCAGGCACCATGAGACCCAGTGAATAAAATAGACCTAGTCTCTGTCCTCATGGAGCATAGAACCTCTAACAATGTGTCAGGCAGTGTAAGTGTTATGAGCGGGACATACAGGGTGGAGCCCAGTGTGGGAGCACCCCACCTAATGGGGACATGGAGGTGGATGAAGGGGGCCTGGTGTTAGGAAAACTTCTCGTAAGAAGTGGTGTCTTGGTAGACACAGGGAACAGAGTAGTGGTTACCAGAGGGGTAGGGGTTGAGGGTGAGGGTGATTTACTGTATGGTGACGGGTGGAAGCTAAACTTTTGGTGGTAAGCATGCTGTAATGTAGTTGTAGCACATGAAACATATAATGTTATAAACCAATGTTAACCCAATAAAAAAATAAATTAAAAAAATTAAAAAGTAGTGATGTCTAAGTCAAGAACAGAAGGACCGAATGGAGTTCACCATAAGCAGAGGAATATAGACTTTTCTCTGGAAGGCTTTGAAAATACAGAAGGTTCTGTTCTCCCCAAGGCCATTTCAATGTGGTCCTCCATGAAGGAATGCAATTGGACTAAATATGCCTTCAAAAATCAAGCTTCTTTTTAGTCATCTTTTAAAACTATGAATATTTCCATCATATAGAAAAGTGAGTGGGATAATATAGCAAACAGCTTTACTGCTACCACCCTGGTCCAAGTTACCCTGAATGAGTCTCCTCCTGCAGTCTCCCAGCTGCTGCCCTTGCCCTCTAGTCCATTCTCAACACAGCATCCAGAGTGGTCCTTTTAACATGTAGCTCTGATCATACCTCTTCTCTGTTCAAAACCCACCTATGGCTCCCATCTCACTCAGTGTATGTGCTGGTCCTGCATGATGCCCCTCCCTTCCCCCATTACCTCCCTGAGCTCATTTCTGCTCCATTCCACTGTCCTCCTTTCCCTTCCACAGGCACGGTCCCATGCGAGGCTGTTCCGCCTGCCCTATGATCACTTTGGATGTGGGAGATCTCTAGAAATTCAATAGTTTTCTTACTATACTCTGGAAGTATAGTAAGAGCAGCTGAAGAGCTTTGAACATTGGTTAAGCAGACTCTCAGCCACACCTCTTCAACCTTTAGTTCTTTCAGGCACTGAAGACAAACAGAATTAGGGAGGAGAAAGGGGATACTCAAGAGAAAATGATGTGGAGAAAAATGCCACAAATATTCTTTTTTATATTTGGATCGGACAGAAAGTTTACAGGAAGAGTATAGGAGGGAAAAAAACAAATGCATTTTAGTTAGGTATTTTTCTGAGCATTTTTTTGTTTTTTTAACTATTTTGAGATAATTTCAAATTTACAGAAAAGTTGCAAAAGTAGTACAAGGAACTCCTGTGCATCCTTTACCCATATTAATCATATGTTTACATTTTACCTCCCTCCCTTGTCTCCCCCATAATACATATGTATAAATATGTATTTTTAAAAACCATTCAAGGGCAAGCTGGAGACGTTGGGTGCCTTTACCATTAAATACTTCCATGTTTATTTCCTAAGAACAGGATGTTATCTTACACAACCATAGTCAGTTATTTCTGGGCATTTTAAATCACTTTTGCAGTATTTTCAAGTGACCTCCTACTGCAGGATACCCTTTACTAAAAAACATGGACCAAAATGGGTTGAATTGATGCCCTTGTTTTACCCAGTGGGATACTGAAATGCAGGTTAAGGCTCACAGACCTTCCAAATTCTACTGATTTTATTTCAATCTGGAAAAAAAAAATCTAATCCTCAGTAAAGTGGTGAAACATTTATTGACCTTGGAAAACACTGCCTACTTGGCTAATATCCTTTTCCCTTAATAGTCTGCTTCAATGCAATGGTATTTTATTAACTTATTAGCCATCAGAATCCTATTAAGAGACAGTGTTGGAGCTGGAAGGGATTTTAGAGATTCTTCCAGCCCTACTTTACAGTTAAGCAAACTGGGGACCAGAAAGACACAGCCCACTGTCTCAGGGCAGTGCTTGGGACTGGAGCCCAGAGATCTAACTCTAAACTTGGAAGGCCCTTCAGAGAGGACCAGTCTAGTGTGTGTGAGGGGGAGCCCATGGGGCTCTTGGGAGGTGGTATGGTGAGTGAGGGGAACCAGACCCCAGCCTCCAGCCCCTGTCCGAGAACGCTGCTTTCTCCTTTGTTTCATATATTGAGCTTCTGCATAAGTTCTTCTGTGAAGAAAGGCCTTACTACTTAAAAAATAGGACTTAGTGAGGTTTAAAGATGGGCTCAGTATTACCCAGCAAGTGGATGTCAGAGCCAGGGTGAGGACCTGAGCCTCCCCTCTCCATCCAGTGGGTGTCCTGTTCCACCCTCACACCACAGAGCTGCCTCTCAGCCATCTTGCTTCGCCTCTTCTTTTCAATCATTGCCCTGGGAGAGCAAGGAGCAAAACATTTTAAAAAAGGATTCATCTTATGAAAGGATGACTTCACTTCTCCAAAGCCCTCTCGCTACCATTCATTCCTCTCCCACATGTACCTTTACTCTGACACTGATCAAGAGTCCCAGGACATGCTTCTTACTCCCCCAGATTATCACAGTGTTTTCATAATAATACATTTCATTGCAGATCACTCACATAACTACTACTCTGATTTTTTAAAAAATAAATTTATTTATTTATTTTTGGCTGCGTTGGGTCTTCGTTGCTGTGCGTGGGCTTTTTTCTCTAGTTGCGGTGAGCGGGGGCTACTCTTCGTTGTGGTGAGCGGGCTTCTCCTTGCAGTGGCTTCTCTCATTGAGGAGCATAGGCTCTAGGCGTGTGGGCTTCAGTAGTTGTGGTACTCTGGCTTCAGTAGTTGTGGCTCGCGGGCTCTAGAGTTCAGGCTTAGTAGCTGTGGCATATGGAGATTGGTAGCACAACAATGTGAATGTACGTCACACTACTGAACTGTTACTAAGATGGTAAATTTTATGTTATGTGTATTTCACCACAATTAAAAATAAAATAGCCCCCACAAAAAAGGAAGCCTCAAAAGGACTAAACTATTTCCAAGTAATGTAACTGTATCCTAGAACAAAACTCAAGAGTATAATTATAGAGTGTAATTTTAGAATTATAGGATATAATTTATAGAATAATAATAATTTCTATGAAGAAACACAAAAATATCTAGCACTGAACAAGGAAATATTCACAACGTCTGACATCCAATCAAAAATTACAAGGCATGTAAGAAGAAGAAAAAATACAACCTATAATGAGGAGAAAAATCAATCAAAATAAACAGATCCCCAAATGACACTTATGATGGAATTAGTAGACAAGAACACTAAAACTATATCCCATATGTTCAAGAATTTAGAGGAAAGAGTGAACATGAAAAGTAAAGACATGGAAGACATTTTAAAAGACCCAACTCAAACTTTTAGAGATGGAAAATACAATATCTGAGGTAAAAAAAAAATACAATAGGTGGGAGTTATGGCAGACTAGATGCTGCAGAAGAAAAGATTAGCAAATTTGAAGACACCACAATAGAAATTATCCAAAATGAAGCACACAGAGGGGAAAAAAAAAACTGAAAGAAAAGTAAATAACAGCATCAGTGAGGTGTGAGACAACTTCAAGTGACCTAATATAATTAGAGTGTAATTAGAATCCAAAAAGTGGGGATGGGAAAGAAAATATATTTGAAGAAATACTGGCCAAATTTTTTCAAATTTGATCAGAATGAAAAACCCACTGGTTCAAGAAGTTCAACAAAGCCCAAGCACAAGAAATATGAAAAAAAACCCCCAAAACTACATAAACATCGCACCTGGGACCCGTTTCATGGAAGACAATTTTTCCAGGGGCCAGGGTGTGGGGGGGGATGGTTTCGGGATGATTCAAGCGCATTACATTTATTGTGCACTTTATTTCTATTATTATTACATTGTAATGTATAATGAAATAATTATACAGCTCACCATAATGCAGAATCAGTGTGAGCCCTGAGCTTGTTTTCACTTGCCACTCACGGATAGGGTTTTGATATGAGTCTGCAAGCAATTGATTTATTATGGTCTCCCTGCAGTCAAACATCTCTGCTAATGATAATCTGTATTTGCAGCTGCTCCCCAGCACTGGCATCACTGCCTCAGCTCCACATCAGATCATCAGGCATTAGATTCTCATAAGGAGTGCACAACCTAGATCCCTCACATGCACAGTTCACAGTAGGGTTTGCACTCCTATGAAAATCTAATGCCACCACTGATCTGACAGAAGGCAGAGGTCAGGTGGTAGTGCAAGCGATGGGGAGCGGCTGTAAATATGGAGGAAGCTTTGCTTGCTCGCCTGCCGCTCACCTCCTGCTGTGCAGCCCAGTTCCTAACAGAGAGTTGGGGGCCCCTGGCTTAAATGACAGAAATTTATTTTCTCACAGTTCTGGAGGCTGGAAGTCCACAATCCAGCAGGGTTGGTTTCTCCTGAGGCCTCTCTTCTTGACCTGCAGCTGGCCTCCCTCTTGCTGCCTCTTCACCTGGTCATCCCTCTGCACACACACACCCCTGGTGTTGCTTCTTTCACAAGGACACCTGTCATATTGGATTAGAGCCCACTGTAATGGCCTCATTTTAACTTAATCACCTCTTAAAGGTCCTGTCTCCAAAAACAGCCATATTCTGAGGTACTGTGGATTAGGGCTCAACATATGAATACTGGGGTGGGAGGGAACACAATTCAGCCTATAACAGACAGGGACATTATTTATCACAGCTGTCCTCCCAAGAACAGTGTCTCCAAGCTTCTATGGTACGGTATAATTGTCTGGGAACAGACAGTGCCCTCCGCCTTTTGATGACCATGAGTCAGGGACAAACCCAAGAGAGAGGAGGGCCCAAGGTTGGGGGTGCTGTGGCTCACCTCTTAAGAGAGTCATGGAGGAAGATAGACTGGGGAGGAAGAGAACCCTTGTCCACCCAGACTCTTGTGTGATTTCTATTGTGTTTTTTTTTTTTTTAAAGGGATGGGAGTGGGTTTTTTTAAAAATAAATTTATTTATTTATTTATTTATTTATTTATTTTTGGCTGTGTTGGGTCTTCGTTGATGCGCACGGGCTTTCTCTAGTTGTGGCGAGCAGGGGCTGCTCTTCGTTGTGGTGGCTCCTCTTGTTGAGGAACACGGGCTCTAGGCATGCAGGCTCAGTAGTTGTGGCTCGAGGGCTGTAGAGCACAGGCTCAGTAGTTATGGCACATGGGCTTTGTTGCTCCGCGGCATGTGGGCTCTTCCTGGACTGGGGAATCGAATCTGTGTTCCCCGCATTGGCAGGTGGATTCTAAACCACTGCGCCACCAGGGAAAGTCCCACGACCTCTATTCTCTATGACCTTCTGACAACAAGTTATGCCTCTCAGATATATCTTTTTTGTTATTTGAAATGTTACTCTATATTTTTTCCTTTTGAATTAATGAAAGGAAAACTTCAGTTAAACGACATTGTTGCTTCTGACGTCAAGGAGAAGAACCAACTGAAAATGCTGACCCTACCTTAAGCCCACCAACTATCCTCACCCACAACAAGTACCTTTGGTTGCCATGGCAACATTCATGTGGAGGTTCTAGTTCTGGCTTCGCTTTATTAATTTTAGGAGACTGGAGCTAGTTCATCAATTTAGCCCCTAAGGTGCAAGGTTTCTAGGTAAGGCTTGAAATTTGGAAGAGAGGAAAGGGAAGGAGGCTGCAGGTAGGTCCTGTGGGAGTGAAGGCTTCAGGGGCTCTGAGCTACATGATCTGTGAAAGAAGTTAGAGCAGGTCTATAGAGCAATTTGAAAACAGATGGATTTCCTGAAATCACCGCTGTGTTTCCATGGCAACATCTCAGCTGACTCTGTCAGTTACTATAAAGTGTTTTCCCTCTGTGTGGATAGAATCTGGGTGTCAGTTGGAGGGAGGGGCCCCAGGACAGGATAAATTGGAGTAAGCTTAGAAGGGTTAGAAATTTGGGTTAGCTCTTAGGGCCTTGGGAAAATTCTCCTCAGAGTCCGGCCTCACGTCACCAGGGCAGATGAGAGAAGTCTCCTGCTCTAATGATTTTTATGGGAATGGTGGCAGCAGTTCTTGGGTGGAATGGTTGTGGCTCCTTCCTGCCTGCTTCTAGGCTTTGTTTACCAGGGGATACTCATCAACCTGTAATCCGTTCCTTTGGTAAGATATTCATAGAGTGTTTCTCATTGAATTCTGCCAAAAGCATCCATCACACTGGTGAAATGCTCGCCCATCATGATGAGTGTCAGTTGCCTATATCCCCCTATGATAGATCTGCAACAAATAAAGGCTAATATTTTAAATCCTCCAAACAGTCAGTTGCTTCTTTATACCCACACTTGTGTGTGTGTGTGTTATGCTTAGGGCACCATGTTACGTGTTCAAGTTATAGAAAGGAATGAAACCAGGCACAGGCCCTGCCCACGGGAGGCTTACAATCTAGGTAGGATGACAAATATTTTCATGACAAGACAGGGTGGCATATGCTCCATATTAATGGTGCAGACAGTAGGCACCATAGGTATTCGAAAGAGGAGCCTTTCTTCCAGGGCTGAGGTGATCAGGGAGAAGTTTACAGAGGGGGTGGGACTTGAACGGTGTTTGAATAAAGGGCAGTACTTGGGTAACAGGAAAGATCTTGAAAACAAATAAGCAAGGGGAATGGCAGGAAAAGAAATACTGAGACCGGAGTCAGTGTGGGTGGTTGTTCAGGGGAAGGGAGCAGACTTATGTGAGAAGAAGTGTTCATGGCACAGAGGGTGGAAAATAAGATTGGCAAGGGAAAGTCAAGGGCTCCAGTTGTCAAGATTCTGAAGGGCATGACAGGGTGTTTAGACTTTCTTCTCTAGGCAGTGAAGGGTTTTCAAAGGTTTTGGAGCAAAACAAACAAACAAAAAACTGTAATAATGTAGTAGGGTGCTTAATCTGGTAGCTGTGTATAGGATTAAGGAGGGAAGAAAGAGCTAGAAAGATTGAATGGAAAACTGATTGAAGGGTTAGGATGGCGGTTGAAGAAATGGAAAGAGAGAGATGCTTGTATGCATGGGTGGACTGGATGGATGGAATGGAGGGACCCCAGAGATACTGAGAAGGAATAGACTGTAACTGATTGGATCCAGCAGAGCAGGCCAGAGAGACTCTAAGGTTTGGGCTGTAAGGTTTGGGTCAGGAGAAAAGCAGTTTATACCTTTAAAAGAAACGATACCTATGAAGCCCTGTGTTAATCAAAAACATGAGAGGAAAATTCTTGCCTAAGTAACTCACAACCAAGTAGAAGGAGACAGGAGTAGTTAGAGGTGCTAGGACGGCAGCAGGTACAGAGTACAGGGAGGGGCTCACAGGAAGGAGTGGCCCTCGATTCTGGGGAGGGGGAGGGGGGGTTGTCAGGAAAAGGTTTATAAGAGATGCCCTTGAGCTGAGGGTTGAGGGGGAGTTTATTTGAGGAAGAAATATGATGCGTTAAGGGTTATATTTGACTTCAGAGTTAATTTTGAGGTGAAGCAGAACATCTAAGTGGGAAGCGTTCGTTCATTCTATTCATTGTTACAGAGGGACCTCTGTAGGAGGCTGCCTTTGTGCGGGAATAAAGAGATGAGTAAGACTTGCTCCCCACCTTCGAGGAACTGCCCATCCAGTGGGGGGAAGGAGCATTCACTGTATCATTCAAAGGTATGTGTGAAGACCCGCGACCAAGCGGGTGCTACTGGGGTGCTGGGAACGCAGGAGTGAACAGAACGGACTAGATTCCCCCCCTCACAGAGGCCACGTGCTAGTTAAGAACTTTCTCATAAACAGGCAGAATTAGGCTAAGTAGGAAAGGACAGGTTGAAGGGAAGTGCTGGGGGTGCAGAGAAAAGGAGTAGTGAGTTCTGCCTGGACCCTCGCCATCGCGCGGAGGCTGGGGCATCAGGACGTGAGGGCCGACTGATGGGTGCTCTCATTCACAGCAGCCGGAGCCCGTCAGTCTGTCAGTCGGGGCTGAGGTTGGGGCGGGAATCAGGTGGCACCGCGGGAGGGACCCCAGCGTTGCGTGAGCCTCCTGGTTGCGAGGATGGGCTTGTTTCCCCGCGGAGGCAGCTTTGTAGCTGTGACAGCTGAGCTAGGCATGCGCGCCCTGTGTGTTTTGTGCCAGCTGGGACGACCCACCACCACCCAGTGAGCCGTGCGTTCACCTGCTCCAGGCCCACGTCCACGGAGCCCTGGCACCAACACCCACAACTGTCACACGATCCAAGGCTCACTTCCTAGTTACAGAGTGGTCTCTGGAGAGAGAGTGGGTGTTATGGGTTCGACTGTGCTCTCCCCCCCATTCACATGTTGCAGTCCTAACCCCCAGGGCCTCAGGAGGTGACTGTATTTGAGATAGGGCTTTACAAGTTAAGTTAAAATGAAGTCATATGGGTGGACCCTATTCGAGTAGAATTGCTGGCCTTATAAAAAGAGGAAATTTGGGCATAGACGTGCGCACAGGGAGACGCCAGGTGAAGAAGAAGGCATGGGTAGTGAGTGATGCGGCTATAAACTGAAGAACACCAGAGGTGGCCAGCAAACCAGCGGTGAGGGGAGAGCCCTGGAGCTGATTCTGCCTGAGTTCTCAGCTGGGACCTACCCTCCCACACCTTGATTTCGGGCTTCTAGCCTCCAGAACTGTGAGAATAAATGTCCGTTGTTGAAGCCGCCCAGACTGTGGGATTTGCTATGGCCAACCCTCGCAGGCTCGTACAGAGAGGGTCAGTCACTCTGAACTCTGTCAGATCAGGAGCCTGTGGGACCCGGTCCCCTGGGGACCGAGGCCACGCTGTCACAGTCCCTGAGGTCCCTTCCCCACCCGATGCTCTTGAAATCCGTGTATTCCTTACGTGCTCTGAGAGTCTCTGTCAGAAGTTTTGTTGTGACTGACTGGCCCTCAGCTCCTTCAGAGAAGCAGTCAACATATGTGCATATGCCCATCTTTCCTGACTCGTTTATTTTTCTGAGGATTCTTATTACTAAAAGCGGCTAAGCCTCTGGGTGTGCCCTGTGGGACAAGGGTTAGAACTGTGAGGAGGTCAGTTAACAAAGAAAAAAAATTAATACGTGTTTGTGGTGGCGTTTGGCAGGATTTACAAGGCTATATAGCGTTTTACTGAGCTGAGAGGGTTTCCACTCCAGTTCCTGGCATGAAGGGCAGGGAATCATTTCTTTTTTTTTTTTTTTTTTTTGTGGTATGCGGGCCTCACACTGTTGTGGCCTCTCCCGTTGCGGAGCACAGGCTCCGGACGCGCAGGCTCAGCGGCCACGGCTCACGGGCCCAGCCGCTCCGCGGCATGTGGGATCCTCCCAGACCGGGGCGCGAACCCGTGTCCCCTGCATCG
>NC_041220.1:72710294-72712792 GCF_002837175.3 Physeter macrocephalus | reverse complement strand
AGACCGGGGCACGAACCCGTGTCCCCTGCATCGACAGGCGGACGCGCAACCACTGCGCCACCAGGGAAGCCCCGCAGGGAATCATTTCTGATCACCTTCACCAGCCGGTGACTCTGCTGGAGCTGAGGCACAAGGAAGTCAAGGAAACAGAGATTGGTCAAGAAGGTCCTCTGGGCAGCGTGGATCAATAACCTGTTGTTAGAAAGAGTTTTGGCAAAGCTTAGCTCTGGGGAGTTTATCTGCTCCTGCAGAGACTGGCAGGAGGGTCCGAAGTTCTGTGGGTCTCCCCTCCCCTCCACTCCCTGGCTTCTCCTGCAGGCGGTGAGCAGCTTGCTCTGGATTCAGCATCATCCTCCAGAATTCTCCAGAATCCTCCAGAATTCTCCAGGATGTCTCCACCGATTCCTCACAGTGCTGCTGTCACTAACCCAGTCTCTCAGGAATGGGGCATAATCACTCCACCTGCTGATTCAACTCTTTTCTCTCACTTACTTTTTTGAAGTCTCAGAAGCAGCCGAATGAACATCATATCCAGGATTATCTTGGCATAGCCGTTAGTGAGTTCTGCCTATAAAAGTGTCTGAAGCTAGTGGCCATACTTTTTTTTTTAAACTTGCATTCTATTGCTGTTTTTCATCTGTCAGGACTTTCCTCTCCTGAAGTTTATATATGTCTTTAGGATGTGCCAGTCACCAAGCTAAAGACTGTATGTTAATTTTGCTCTTTCTTCACAATACCTCTGTGAAGGAGGTACTGCAGTCGTCCCCGTTGTACAGAGGGGGCTTCACGAGGTAAGTGACACGATCAAGGTCGTATAGCCAGTAAATGCTGGAGCTGGGATTCATGCCCGGCACTCGGATTCTAGAGTCCCTGCCCTTAACCGTTGCACCACACAGTAATCTATTTGGGTCTGAATGCCCGTGTTGGGGGTATAAAGGTGCTTGGGATGAGTCCCACTCTCAAGCTCTGGAGAGTTTCAGTATGACTTGGTGGCTGTGGAGCAGAAGAAATGTACAGGACTTTGGGAACCCAGAAGGAGGAGTTTGCCCAGGGTCGGGGTCCTGGAAGACTGTCTGAAGGAAATGATGACTAAATTGGAAGCTAAAGAACTTTTCCGTAGATGAATCACACAGCAGCTCAGTGTAACAGGGGTGAAAGGAAAGGAGATGGGAGAGGAGTGGCTGAAATGGAGTTGGAGAGAAGGCGGGGGGGGCAGGCTGGGGGAGGCGCCGTCTGACACACCAAGAAGTTTGGATATTCCCCCTGCAAGCTAAAGACTGTATGTTAATTTTGCTCTTTCTTCACAATACCTCTGTGAAGGAGGTACTGCAGTCGTCCCCGTTGTACAGAGGGGGCTTCACGAGGTAAGTGACACGATCAAGGTCGTATAGCCAGTAAATGCTGGAGCTGGGATTCATGCCCGGCACTCGGATTCTAGAGTCCCTGCCCTTAACCGTTGCACCACACAGTAATCTATTTGGGTCTGAATGCCCGTGTTGGGGGTATAAAGGTGCTTGGGATGAGTCCCACTCTCAAGCTCTGGAGAGTTTCAGTATGACTTGGTGGCTGTGGAGCAGAAGAAATGTACAGGACTTTGGGAACCCAGAAGGAGGAGTTTGCCCAGGGTCGGGGTCCTGGAAGACTGTCTGAAGGAAATGATGACTAAATTGGAAGCTAAAGAACTTTTCCGTAGATGAATCACACAGCAGCTCAGTGTAACGGGGGTGAAAGGAAAGGAGATGGGAGAGGAGTGGCTGAAATGGAGTTGGAGAGAAGGCGGGGGGGCAGGCTGGGGGAGGCGCCGTCTGACACACCAAGAAGTTTGGATATTCCCCCTGTGGAGGGCGAGGTGCTGCTGAAGGGTTTTGAGAATGAGTGAAATGTTTAGTTTGTGTTTTAGATAGATCAGTGCTGTGGTTCTGTGGAAGATGGATTTGAGGGAACAAGAGTATAGACAGGGAGACCAAGGAAGGCTACGTACAATAGGAAAGGGGATGGGGATGGAGAGGATTTTGAAATTGACAGGTCCTGACAATTGAGTCCACGTGGGGTTGAGGACCAGGAAGTCTTAGCCAACACTGAGCGCTGAATATGTGCCAGGTCTGGTTCTAAGTGTTTGACATATTTTAACGGAGGGGTCCCCAACTCCCTGGCCACAGACTGGTTCTGGTCCCGTGGCTTGTTAGGAACCAGGCCGCACAGCAGGAGGTGAGCTGCAGGCAGCAAGCCAAGCTTCATCTGTATTTACAGCCGCTCCCCATCGGTTTCGTTATCGCCTGAGCTCCGCCTCTTGTCAGCATTATGGTGAGTTGTATAATTATTTCATTATATATTACAGTGTAATAATAATAGAAATAAAGTGCACAGTAAATGTAATGCGCTTGGGGCTTCCCTGGTGGCGCAGTGGTTGCGCGTCCGCCTGCCGATGCAGGGGAACCGGGTTCGCGCCCCGGTCCGGGAGGATCCCACATGCCGCGGAGCGGCTGGGCCCGTGAGCC
>NC_041220.1:72684253-72710184 GCF_002837175.3 Physeter macrocephalus | reverse complement strand
TTCCCCGGTGGCGCAGTGGTTGCGCGTCCGCCTGCCGATGCAGGGGAACCGGGTTCGCGCCCCGGTCTGGGAGGATCCCACGTGCCGCGGAGCGGCTGGGCCCGTGAGCCATGGCCGCTGAGCCTGCGCGTCCGGAGCCTGTACTCCGCGACGAGAGAGGCCACGGCAGGGGGAGACCCGCATACCACAAAAAAAAAAAAAAATGTAATGCGCTTGAACCATCCCAAAACTATCCCCAACCCCACCCCGGTCCGTGGAAAAATTGTCTTCCACGAAACCCGTCCCTGGTGCCCAAAAGGTTGGGGACTGCTGTTTTAACTCATTTATGCCCACCACAACCTTCCGAGGTTTTATGGATGAGGACACTGAGGCACAGAGAGGCTGGGTGACTTGGCCCAAGGGCACTCTCATGACCAGTAAATGACAAACTGGGATTCACATCAGGTGGTCTGGCTCTGTCACCTCCTCTCTTCATGACCATGCTGCACCTCTCCTGAGTGAGCTCGGGGGCAGAGGAGGCATCTAGCTGACCCCCCCCTTCCCCTCACCATCGTCTCCCCTGCCGACGACCCAGTGCACAGAGGTGCCATTGACCAAGGGCTCTGGAAGGGAGAGAGAAAGATATGGGGCTCCGTATTACATGTTTTTAGGGAGCGGTGCTTGGGGAACACTTAGTGGAAGCATCCAGCTTAGTCCCTTCCTCCTGGAGCCTCTTGTCACTGAGCCCTGGGGCTTCTACACCTACACTAGATCCTTACACGGCTTTACATTTAGATGACAGATCGATAAGAAAAAAAATTGGTGGTGCAGGGTCTAAAGTCTCTCATACTCTGAAGTGATTCTTCTCTGTTTCCAGTTCACTGACTGGATGGCAGATTAAAATGTGAAGGCTTGACAAAAACATAACGTCGCTGTGCCAACCTTCAGTGTCTGAGGCATAAGATTAAATTTAACGTTGTATTCCCGTTTGAAGACTTGTCATCATACGGCTGGCCAGACAAATATGATTTAGAGGGTCAGGTTTTGAGAAATGAGTAGGAGAAGTAAAATATGGAATAAAGGGATAGTGGAGATAACACGTTTAAAAAAAGCATATCCGATGGTAGTAAGCAGTCCTGTCTGATGGCATTGTTTAATATCGCTTCCTCTTTTGCCTGTTTGACCAAGGGATTCTGCTATGTTGCACAGGTTCTCCTACTGAAGTCTGGAAATTCAGACACCCCTTTACCTTATCCTGACCACCTTTTTCATCTCCGTCTCCTCTCCTAATTCTCTGTGCATCTCCTGCTAATTCTCTCCTTTCCTGGGCTTTTGGTCCCTGCTCCCATATTTTTCTTGCCAGCTGCACGGTTCAGTCCGGCTGTGGACTAATTTCCAAGCTCTGAAGGTAAAGCTAAGATCCGGCTCTCTCCCTTCAATCGACCTGAGTACACCCCTTAGACACCCCAGCCCCTTCTGTCTTAGCCCTGGTCTCTGTCCATGGTGGGTTCGGGTGTCTTACTGGCACCGCTCCTCTGTGAGAAGTCTTCAAAGGGCATCTGCTGGGTCTGCGTCCTGGCCTTCGAGCCTTGTCATTTCTGTCAGGATTAGAAGTGAAATATAGGTCAGCCCCACAGCTCCCAGTGTTAAAAATAAAAGCTTTCTCCCCAGGCTCTGCGCGTTTGTACATGGGCATGGGTCCCCCCTTCCCAGCAACCCCACTTCTCAGTTGCTTCTTGGAGCTTGGTTGATGCTGCCCTCCATATAAGAGGGAACCTGAGAATAGAAGAGGACCTGAAATGATCTCCCTCGCAGACTCCATTCCACAACGTGAAGATTGCCTGATCGGAAGTTGTGAATAGAAGCACTGCGCAGGCTTCCTCCCAGCTGTGGGGTGAGGCGTGCTGGCTGCTGGTAATCGAGGAGAGAGGCTTCCGTCCCATTTTCTGTAAAAGTAGGTCTTGGGGTGGAGCCTGGCAGGAGTCCCTCTCCCTCCGGGGCCGCCCAACACAGCTCTCCTGCCGCAGCCAAGTGACTGGGGAGAGGGATGCCTCAGGATGTTGCTGCCAGGACCTCCCATCTCACCTTGCTCATTCCTAGTGCCTGCATTTGCATCATCTCAGAAGACTCAGCCCTTTTTCTGTGATAATCTGAAAACTCAGGAGGTGAAAGCAGAGCCTTTTAATTTATTGTTAATGACTGCACACTTCTCTCCTCCTGCATTCTTGTTTTCTTCTTCTTCTCTCTCTCCTTCTAGTGTGATTTGCCCCCTGATGTCCTTTCACCTTCATTCCACTTTGCCCTTCAACTGCAAAACTCAGAGATAAGTTTCCATCCACATAAAAAGCCACGGGCCTCTGAGACTCCAACTCTTTGAATAGATCCTCACCCCGCCCCCTTCTCCCGCTCTCATTTCTCAGGCTAGTCTGTGCTTGACGAGGGACTACAGTATCTGCGAGGGGGCTCTAAAGAGAAGGATGCTTCGACTTGTGGGCTTTTCCTAAACCGTCTCTGCAATGTCCCAGCAAATCTTTTTTTTTTTTTTTTCTTCTTCCGGTACACGGGCCTCTCACTGTTGTGGCCTCTCCCGTTGCGGAGCACAGGCTCCGGACGCACAGGCCCAGCGGCCATGGCTCACGGGCCCAGCCGCTCCGCGGCATGTGGGATCTTCCCGGACTGGGGCACGAACCCGTGTCCCCTGCATCGGCAGGCGGACTCTCAACCACTGCGCCACCAGGGAAGCCCCTGCTTTTCCTAATCTTTATAGAACTACAAATTCCTATACATGAACGAATTCCCCTGGTTTAAAATTATATTTAATTAAGATTAAACACTTCAGACCTTGTGGGAGTGATTCTCCTGCCCACGTAATTATGGGGATTTGTTTTGCTTTAGAACAGGTCTCTCACAGAGCAGTATTTCTTGCTAAAATGCACAGTCCAGGATTTTGTCCCTGTCCTATTTTCAGGGATTCCTCCAACTTGTGGTTAAAGGGAAAAGAATGTTTTTGTAATAAAGAGATTTTCCAATCTAGAGAAAGGCAGTTTCTCTCTCTCCGTGGCATCATTTTAATCCCCTCCATAAGAAGGATTCCTCATAGCCTCAATTTACACACCTGTCTAATGGGAGTACTAATTCTTCCTCACCTGTTGTGAGGATCAGGCGAGGTAAAAGTTCTGAAACCGATGCTAAGGCGACAAGTATTATTCACGTCTTCTCCTCCTCCTTCTTCTCTTCCTCTAATTCTTGTTTCTTTCTCTGCCTCAAATACATTAGCTCCTGGCCTCCTTGGCACTTGGATCAGTCATTAGGTCATTCAGGGAACATCTACCAAGCACTTATGAGAGCGGCCTTGTGCGAGGCACCGAGAATGGAGCTGAAAGACCATCTTTGTCCTCCAGGAGGACATGTGTGGAGATGACCAGGATATTAAGTACAGGATAGCAGGTTGGATTATAAAGGAGGGGTGCCCAACTAAGCCTGGCCGAGGATGGGAGGAGGTGGGTGTGGAAGGCTGGGCAGTCAGGGAAGGCGTACAAAGAAGAACAGTAAGTAGGAGTTAGCCAGACAGAGTGAACATGGGAGCGAGAGGACATGTGGCTTCAGCAAACTGAAAATAGTTTAGATGGTTCTTGTGGGAACCAAACAATCAATAATGAGATTTCTTGCAGGTAGGATTGAGTTTGTCTTTCATGTGGTATGAGTGATTTTCTGACCCACTGTGGCAGGATGAGTATTTTGAATTATTCTTTTTGCAAGAATAAGGGATTTTCTCATTCCCATGGATGTGCCTCTGTGAGAGGGCTGCCAAGAGTTAGCCATTCACTCATGGCTCAGAACATCAGAGCCAACGGACCTCGATGGGGAGCGAGCCCCTGACTGTGGTTCCATTAGCCCAGTGCTCTGTGCAACTGAGAAAGCTCATGCAGGCTTCTCATGTTGTTTTCCATGACCTTAGAATTTGGTATTTGCAAAAGGTAATCCTTTATAGCAAGATCTTTCAAATTTCAGGTCACAACCCATATTTCATATTATGTAGGTTAGAAAATCAGTAGGTTGCAAACAGCATTTTAGACAATGAAATAGAAGGGGAATAGAACATCAGGATACATCTCACAAATAAGGGCTAGCATTGTTTAGTGAAACCTTGTGCACGTACTTGATGCAAAAGACCTTTTTGTTTTTTTACTGTGGATCATGGAAAGGAGAATTTGAAATTCTTTAGAGTGTATACTCATTGGCCAAGGAGGCAAAGATATTTCATCTTGCATTCCAACTTCAGTTGATTTGTAGTGGCTGGCTGGGGTATTGTATTGAAAACAGTTCAGAGGTGGTGCCTAGACTCAGAAAGTGTCATTATGGATCAGCAGTGTTTAATGTGGACTTACAGCAGGGGCCGGGGGCCACGTCGTCTGTGCATCGGCCATCCCTGTGAAAGGCTCTATATAGACATTAAAAGTAGCTGCCAGTAGGTGAATTGCAGTGCCTGGTTGTAACTAAATGGCCAGCAGGCATGGCTTTCCTGGGTGTGACTAAATCTTCTCCAAGAGATGGGAGATTATACATATGGGTGTGTTTATGCATGTATGTGTGTGTGTGTGTGTGTGTGTGTGTGTGTGTGTGTGTGTGTGTGTGTGCGTGTATATATATACACATATACATGTAGGTACATATACATGTGTACATACACAGATATGTGCATATACTTTATTATGGTTTTCCTTTAACAAGAAATCTCATTATAATAAACAGTATAAATATTATTATTTACTAATGACATAGCTTAAAATATTTTAGCCTATTAAATGGTTTGGAAAGATAACTTCTGGGCTAATGTAGTTGATTTCCTCTTAGAAAGTAAAAAATTCAAAAGTTTGATTTGGTTAACCCATGTGCCCTGAGGCAGACGTTTGTAACTTGACAGTTGCATATATAGGGAAGCTACCTCCCTGACTGGTGTTCATAGGGTCTGGCTTTTCTCAGTCCTATGAAACCCAAAGGCTTAGTGAAATATAAGGAAATGTTCAAAGCCGTACCACCAATGGCCCATGAAACGCAGAACCAAGCCTTTGGTCCTCCAGCTCCTGCTCTCCTGCACTTGTTCATGGGCTCATTCTTTTATTCCACAAATATGTATGGTGGGTCTGCTGTACGCTTTGTGCTGTGCTCACAGAGCTCTTTGCTAAGCACTCGAGATACAGCGGAAGCTGAAAACAGACTTGGCCCCAGTTCTCGTGAAGCTTGCAGGTGGTGAGGGAGACAAGCAGAGACAGAGGTGAATGCCTGCAGGCGGGAGGAAGAGACACAGATCTCCGAGCCTGGAGCAGGCACACCGACCTAGACTGTTTCTCTCCAGCCGGGGGCCTCTAGGGAAGACGCAGGCTTTGGTATTTGCTGCAGAACTTGAGAGGATCTTTGTGCCACAGAGCCCTTGGCAGACAGGTTTCACTTGAGCCTTCAACATGGACTTAGCACGGCATGTGAAATGGGCTTCCGGACCCTCCCTACCTGGTCAGCCCTCAGACCTTTTGATCGGAGCTTCCTCTTCTTCCCCTCAATACTTTCTCTTAAAGCAGACATAATTACCTGCCTTTTGAATCCCACAACTTTTTTTTGCTACCGGCAGATCTCTGGGGGCAGGCAGAAACAAAGCTGTGTTTTCTGAGATTCAAAAGGCTCTTCACAACTTCCCTGGATCTTTACGAACATTTTTCTGGAATTGATTTTATTAGCCTTGAAAAACAGTCTCATCCATTGTCCCCATCAGTCTTAATCTTTTCGAAGTGGGCTTATTTGCTTCTAACTTCAAATTTCTTTCTATCACCTCTTGCATATGTGGACCAATAATTCTTTTTTTAATCAATATTTTTTTATTGAAGTATAGTTGATATACAATGTTGTGTTAATTTCTGCTGTACAACAAAGTGATTCAGTTATACATGTATATATATATATACATTCTTTTTTTAATATTCTTTTCCATTATGGTTTATCATAGGATATTGAATATAGTTCTCTGTGCTGTACAGGAGGACCTTGTTGTTTATCCATTCTATATATAAAAGCTTACATCTGCTAACCCCATCCTCCAATCCATCCCTCCCCCAACCCCCTCCCCCTTGGCAACCACCAATCTGTTCTCCATTGGACCAGTAATTCTTTTTTTAAATATTTTTATTGGAGTGTGGTTGATTTACAATGTTGTGCTAGTTTCAGGTGCACAGAAAAGTGAATCAGTTATACATATACATATATCCACTCTTTTAGATTCTTTCCCCATATAGGCCGTGACAGAGTATTGAGTAGCGTTCCCTGTGCTATGCAGTATGGACCAGTAATTCTTAAGCAGACGTATTGGATGTGATATTTCCCCATGCGTTGCTCCTTCAGACTGTTAGGTGCCTCTTCCCTGTCTCTAGTCTGCATACTCACCTGCCTTTAAACACAGAATGGGGAGGTGGGTCTCAGAGTTATCAGTGGGGGAGACCCTTGCTGTGCAGTGCCCCGGGCCCCTTCCAGTGGCAATCTCACACCAACTCTGGCTGTCAGCCACCTTGGTGATAATAGTCATGAAAGCAAACATTTTTGTGGGCTGACTATGTGCCATCCATTGAGCTATAGTACTTTAGATACTATTTTATGTAATCCTCACCATGATTATATGAGGCAAATATTATTATCATTCCCACTTACAGATGAGGAGACCAAGGCTTAGAGGCATTAGGTAACTTGCCACAGTTACACAGCTGAAAAGTGTAGAACTGGGATTTGAACCCAGGAAGTCTGTTCCAGAGTCCTTACTCCTAGCCGCTATACTTATATTGCCTTCCTAAGTAAATATAAAATATAAAATTTAGGGGTATAAAGCCTAAAGTCATTTCAGATGAATAACTCCCAAGTCAGCATGAGGCTAAAATTGACAATTTTAAACAGCACATAAGGGCAGTGATTCTTCTTGTCTTAATATCACAGCTCTCCTTGAAACGTGAGTCTGTGGCATGGTTGGATGACTTAGAGTGAAACTGTATTATGTTGGCGCTTGGGGCTCTTTCTCTGAGTCTAGTATCATGGTGTGGCTTCTGCAAGATGGATGTATTTTTGTAATATGAAGACGCTCAGCAGTTTCCAAGAATGAAACATTACCCATTTGACCCAGTTTGTGTCATTATTTATTTTTCTGTTTATGTACATGCTTTGTTTCCTTAAGTAAGACCATAAGCTTCTTGAGAACAATGTCCTTCAATGACTCACACATTGTAGTGAATAATGCTTATAGATGGTGGTGGTAACAACAGAAGCTACTGCTCTCTTCTCCCTCTGGCCTTTTCCAGTGAAGAGTGTTGTTCTCTGAGTACATGACCGGCTGCCCACCAACTCACCCCAGTTCTGCAGTATCTGATGATAAATTGAGCACATTGAATACTCTTTGTTTCTTCCCATTTTGTTTTCTTCTTCCACCAACCTCTGTAAATTCACTTGTATTGTTTCTTAGGTCTCAGAGTTGTTTGAAACCCTCTACAGAATAGGGTCCAGACTATATGCTATACCCAGCCATCTGCAGACTTAATAACATATTTTAAAATTCCACTTTGCTGGAATAATAAAGATGCTTTGCAACTTTCTTGCCTATGTACCTCAGGGATTGCAGCAGATGTGTGAATTCTCAGATAGGCAGGTGTTAAAAATAAATGTCGTTGCCTATGGATTATTTAAACTTAAATTTAAAATCCTGGCATCTTTAGCCTGGCAATTAGAAGTACACACCGCTGAATTTGATGTCCTCATCTAGTTAATCCCCCCAAAAGACGGTGTGTGTGTGTGGAAATAACTGTTCATTTTTGTGTCCCGCGACCCTGACTCCTCTGCTGTGCCCTGTGCTTACTGAGTTAAATTATAGCTCTTAGACCTGAGCCTGGTAATTTCTTCCTTCTGGTTTCTGGACAGTAGATGGACCCTGCTTATCTTTTCCCTTCCCCTAGTCTGACTGTCTCTAAATTCTGGTTCCTATTTAAGACTTTGGAAGTTAAATCCTTCTCTTTTAGGTTAAAATGGGGCTCAAGAAACTGATTAAATTCTTCCCAACCCTAAATCCTTTGCTCTTCTGTGGGGTTACTTCTTTGTGCAGCAAAATGAGCCAAAGCTTCCACTCAAATCTCCAAATGATTCTTCTTGCCTTCTACGATTTATTGAATTCATCCTTTTTGAGACTGTGGTCTCAAACATCAGCTCTTCCTTTCTCTCTTCCCAATTCCATAGGCCTGAGCTAAAACCTTTCAGCGGTGCTGGTTTCCTTATTTTACCCTGTTTCTCCACGCTTTTGCCCTCGGTGGTGTCTTGTTTTCTCCTTGTGCCAGGGGCAGGAATGCAGTGCCATGGGAAATGCCCTTACAGACAGGGGTCCAAAGACAGTGGGCCAAATGGCACATTGCTGGCTGGCCTGGTCCAGTAATTATCCATCCATATGTAAAGTTGACAATTGTAGGCAGCCTTGCAAGGGCTGGCAAAACAATAGTGAGAGTTGAGAGTTACTGTATGCCAGCCACGATGTTAGATACTTGAATCAACATCTCATTTAATTTTCACAAAATCTGGTGAGGGAGCTGCTATTATCACCCCGATTTTATGTATGAGGAAATTAAGTGAGGTTTGGAGAAGTTAAATAACTTGTTGGTGGTACAGCTGGAATTTAGACTCAGTGGGTCTAGTTCTAAAACCCTTGCAGTGTGCTAAGTGAAAGGCATGAGCTTTGGAGTCGAGGAGTCTCAGTTTGAATACTGGCTCTCACACTTACTAGCAGTGAGACTCAGGCAGTCCCTTACCTTCTAAGTGCCAGTTTCCTTACTTGTCATTGTAATTAATGTCATCTATCTGTCAGAGTCATTGTGAAAATTCATGAAGTGCTTAGCACTATGCCTGGCGCACAGTAAGTACTCAGTCTATGGTCAGTATTATAATTATGCTTACTTCTGCTTGAATATTATTACATCTCTCCCATTTACTCTATCATATCTTTGGAGAAGATGTTTTAGTTTAGAAAACATGTTTTAGTCTCTTGCCTTTCCCTTATCAGTCAACTTCTATTTGTCCAGATTTTTGTGGAACGTGGAAAAATATATGAAAGATGGACCTGTGGTATCGGGTGGAATAATCAATCGATACAGCTGATACTCTTAAAAATTGAGATGAGAACCTGACTGATCTGAACAGAGGAAATTCAAGTTTAAACTTGATGAGCCATTCTAGTGCATCAAAATATGTCATCAGGGTCTCAGAGGAAAGCCAAAAAGAAAGAAAAAAGGCAAAGTGTACATCAGAGAATGAGAATTCTCTCCAAGAAAGACAGATTTGCAGCACCTCATCTCAACAAAACCACTTTCATCTTCCTCCACTGAAAAGCACTCCTCAGCTTCCGAATGCTCTAGCCCAGTCACCTGGGACGTCCTTTTGGATAACTTCCTCTGCTTCTCATTTTCCTTCAGTCTGCTCTTGCTTCCATAATTCTCTAATTCCAATACAATGGAGACCACTCAGTCGGCCAATTTCTCTCGTGTCCCGCTCGGCACATCTGGCTCCATTTGTCCTATAGGAACTCGATGCTGGTATCTCCAGTGTGGGCAATAGTTTCACAGAGCAATTCTTCCTAATCATGAAAACTCATACAGCACCTACTGCGAGCCAGGCATGGTTCTCTGCCCTTTATAGGTATTAAGGCATTTAATTTTCACAGCAACCTTAGGAGGTAGCTACTACTATCATTCCATTTTTGCAAACAAAGAAACTGAGGCATAGATTCAGTAACTTGCCCAGGGTTGTATGCCTGGTATGTGGCCAAGCCAAGGTTTGATCCTACGTAGCCTGCATTGAGTGTGTCTGTCCTCTTCACCACCGCTCTTTACTGCCTTTTACCTCCCTCAGTTACATGCAGTACTCTTCGATATTTTCTACTCTATATTCTATTATTATTTTTTTTAATGGTGTCTGGATGTGACTTGCAAAATGATTTCACAGCTCTACTGGGTACTGACATGAAGCTTGAAAACCATTGGCTAGACCCTCTCTACTGGGAACAGACACATCAGGCTGCCTTAGACTGGCGCCCAAAACATTCCATTCACGTTTCTCCTTGTTCGGATATCATGCTCACCCAGCAACCTGGTGCTTAGGATTTAGCCTCCCATAAAGGTCTGCCCGCAGGGAAAGAATTCAATGGTTATGTGGACTTTGAGTATCCCCGTGAATTAGTAAATTGTCTCTCTGGTTTAGGCTGTGAGGCTGAATGATGTGATTCTGCCCCCAGGAAATGGATTTTTGAGAAATGGAGTCATCGGATCAGACTTCAGTGCCAGGGAGGCTGAGGGTTGTGCCCTAGACCTTGACAAAATCTTCACGGTCCACCCTGTGATGTCTTTTGTAGGACAGCCTGCAAGATTTCTTCCTGGGGCGGTGATTCCCAGCATTGAGGAGGGACTGCGGGAGCATGATCTAGGTTTCCACGCCTCTGAGCATCATTTGTTCTGCAGTCAGAAATAGAGCTCTGCGCCCTTGTTCCTTGTCTAATATACATCCTCACTGACTCACGTAGTTTTCCACAGAAAAGAATGGATGCTCCTTTCCCACCTCACTTTATTATGCGACATGAATAAATGCAACGCAGAACCTGCAAATAATCGATTGAAATGCGATCCCCCTTTCCCTCTCGCTTCAGCCCGTCTCTCTCCGAAGATGGTCTCCAGTGGTGTCAGGTCTGCATGTATTATGCATCTCTGTGATTAGGCATTGAATTCTGGAGAACTAGCAAATGATACCTAAATTCTTCAAGCATGTTTGGTTATGCTAAATAATTGATTGCATCTTTTATTTATAAAAATTTACTTGCTGGAAATTCAGGCATAGGTTCTGCCAACCCATCTCCTCTATTAGATTGCAACTTCCTGGCATGAAATCCAAAAACTCACCTACAGATTTCAATCTTTGAAAGCTCTTAGGCAGGTCGCCAGGGTGAAGCTTGCGTTCCAGACAAGTGAGAGTGGCCTGAAGCCAACAGACACCTGTCCTGACCTCTTCCCACGGTCGGTTGTGGGGATAAAGCTTGCCAAGGCCTTCAGCGCTTGGGGAAACCTATTTCCAAGTTTATAGCCTCAGTAGCTCCCAGGTCCTAAATGGTGAGCCGCTAGGGACTTTCTGGATCTGGACAAATGTAATCATGTAATGAGATAAGTTATAAGCCCACCTAGGTTGTCTGAGTGGAAGGGTAATGTGTGCAAAAAGAACTATGGGTAACTGTCTGGGGGAAAAGAGAATTGCACAAAGAGAATGATTTTGTCTTGAAAAGTATATTCTGGATGAATGGGGAATAGAATAAATGTAATTAGCATTTCCAACAAACACAATTAGTGATGTCTCCTGTTGCCCTTTTAAATTGTATTGAATAGAGGAAGATGAATGTGAAAAGTCAGCAGGCCTGTGACTTTTCAACTCGTTCTTAGGAAGTAGTCCTCATATCATTCTAAGTTGCACTCTGTTTCAATTCAGAAATTAGAATATGAGAATCAAACCTTTGAACTTGATTTAATGTCAACTCTCCTTCAATTCCCAATCTCAAGCCTGCATCAGGCTGGGAGTCGGCCGTGGGAGGGGTTAGTGGGTAAATGACAGCATCTGTGGTCTCTGCATTATGCTTTTTGCCTCCCTACAATTTTCAGTTTGCTAGCTAGTTTCTAATCCCCCAGGATTGGGTGGGCAGGTTAGGGACAAGGGACTCAAAAAGGTTGATTTCCCACTGTCTGAACCAGGCCAGTATTTGATGGACTCTTTCCCTTGTTGGGCATTGTGGTAGGATCTTCAGAAACCTCCATCATTGGCCATCTCTCTCCTTCAGCTCTCTGGGCATAGGGAGGTGCATCTTTATTCCGGGAGATCCGTTGGGATTTGTTTGTAAGATCCTATCAATCAGTGCACACCTCCACTTCTTGCTGCTGCAGTCTTTCTGCCCCTGTAGGTAA
This sequence comes from Physeter macrocephalus, assembly GCF_002837175.3. Taxonomy (NCBI): domain Eukaryota; kingdom Metazoa; phylum Chordata; class Mammalia; order Artiodactyla; family Physeteridae; genus Physeter; species Physeter macrocephalus. Next base: position 72,698,203 of record NC_041220.1, on the reverse strand, counting down.
TCCTATGAGACAGGATCCAAGCTGACCCTACCCCACCTTTCTCTTCAGAGTGACCACATTTGGTCCACAAGACACACTTTACCCCGGAAACCCCACAAGAGCATAACAGCCCCCCCGTTCTCCTCTCTCCTACTGTCACAGCCCTCTCTGGGTGTAGAAGGCGCAAATCTAGGACTCATTATGAGTGCTGTTTCCCAGCTGTATTTCAAAATTCTCCATGTGGTCCACATAAGCCCACTTCACTGAGCTTGAGATGAAGGAGATACAGCTCTGTCCCCTCTTTCCTTGGGGGCATTCAGGGGGATATTCACAGCTCATTAACAATTCTTTCTAAAAAAGCTCTTCACCTATCTCTCCTGCCCTCCCCTTTTATATTCTCGATTTGAATGAGGCATCCAAGAATGGTGGAGCCAGGTCTTGATAATTTCCTTTGTGAATTCTGTATAAGGGGGTTTGTTTCAAATTCATGTGGGTATCTGATATCTGTCGTATTGCTGCCTCAGGCAAAAGAGAGGCAGAAAGAATCCTCTGTTTATTACATAAACAATAGAGAAAAAGGTAAAAGTATACATTTCACTTATCGCTTGTTGACTAACACCCTGCCCTGCAACTGAGTGACTTAAAACAAGAGTGATGCGTCCTTTCTCCTGGTTCTGGGGGTGGCTGGGCTGCTTCTCTGCTGGTCTCACCTGGGCTGGCTCCTGCCTAGCTCAGCTGGAGGGGCAGCCATCACTCACACTCACACGGCTGGCACTTGGCGCTGACTGTTGTCTGGGCACCTCAGTTCTTTCTCAGGGCTTCTCACTCTCTGGTAGGCTAAACCAGCTTCCTTTCTTGGTGATCCAGGCAGCGTTTCAAGAGACCAAAGCAGAAACTATAAGGCTTAGGCTCTGGAAATCACACAGCATCACTATCCTACGTTCTGTTGGCCAAAGCGAAATCACAAGACCAGCCTAGATTCAAGAGGTGGGAAAAAGACTCCACCTTTAGCATTTCTAGCTTTTGGCTCTCCCCACTTCACTACAGAGAATTCCGCCTCTGCCGGCTCTGGTTCTAGTCTTTTTCTGAGCAGATTTGGAGTAAAGGATTAGGGGAAGAATGAAAAATGAGTCTATATTGGTTTTATTCAGCTTACATTTGGGAGAGTAGAAAGGAAGAGAAAAGATCCAGAAGGTGGGAGAAGTGGGGAGAAAAAGCAGAGGCACTGTGGCTGGCTTTGGGCAAGCATTCGGGGAGGCGGAGAGGGGAATGGACCACAGGCTGGGAACCAGGAGACCTGCATTTAGAGAACAGGCCAGACTGGTTTTTCTGTTCGTGAAGGTATGAGCAGGTCACTATCTCTGTGTGAACTGGAGCCTATTGTGAAATAGACTTCATCACTGATTGGTTTCCTCTCGTGGCCTGGCAGTGGATACCATGGGATGCTATGCTATCCTGATACTGACTCCTTAATGCCCAAACCCAGCACTGATGGCCTCTCCTTCCACCTGCCCCCCTGGACACACACCTGCCACTCAGTCCTTTCTCTCCTCTGACCTTGTCCTCACAGGGAAAGTTAGCATCAACAAAGAGGGGTGCAGAGTGCTGGCAAAACAGCCCCAACTTCAGGTGGGGTTTCAGGACCAGGTGAGTGGGAGAAGCAAGGGATGATTAGCTCCATTGCTCTGCTCTGCTGTGGGCTGCAGATTCAAGACTCAGGGTCTGTCATTAAAAAACAAACAAACAAACAAAATTTCTAAAGCCTTTAGAAGTGGTTTAAAGTGGTCTTTTAAAAAATAGTGAATGCTTTATGTGTGTTTATCTGGAGTCTAAGTTGAAAGGGCCCGTGTTCCCCATCAGATGTCCGCAGCAGGAAGGGAGTGAAGGCTAGAGACCTGCGTTGCTGAGCAATGAAGTGCCCGGGGCATGTTTTCAGCCTGCAAAGGCGAGCAGGCTCAGATGGCAGATTGTTGAAGCTGACAAGCACCCTTAGGGGGAAGCTCAGAACCTTTACTTGCCTTATATTTTATTTTTTTTATTTTTTGCAGTACTTGGGCCTCTCACTGTTGTGGCCTCTCCCGTTGCGGAGCACAGGCTCCGGACGCGCAGGCTCAGCGGCCATGGCTCGCGGGCCCAGCCGCTCCGCGGCACGTGGGATCTTCCCGGACCGGGGCACGAACCCGTGTCCCCTGCATCGGCAGGCGGACTCTCAACCACTGCGCCACCAGGGAAGCCCTGCCTTATATTTTAAATGAACACACAAAATCTATAGAATAATTTAATTTTCACTTTCAGAGAATAGATGTACACCTGCCTTGAAGAGAATATTTCACGCTTAAAAAAAAAACATTTTAAAAAAATTGTGGCTTTTCGTTAACAAGGCTGAGCACAAGCCTTTTCAGCGGCCCCTGACTCCACCATCTGACTCCCACCTAAATTATTCTATAATCCGTTTGTCCCCTTTGAAACCTTTGCCCATCTGAATCCTAAGCACGTTTCTTTCAGCACACACAGGGCCGTATACACTTTAGAGCGGGGCGGGTGAGTTGGGAGCGCCCCCAAATCACTTTCCCCTTTGCTCCCCTTTCGCACGGTCTCCACAGCCGGGCCACCTCCGCAGCGGGACCAGCAGGCTGAGCGGGTGACCACGGTCTCACTGCCCGGAGGCTGCCGGTAGGGGGAGCTGTGTCTGCACCTCCGGGCACCAGTGCAATGACACTCCCAGGCGTCATAAATTGTTAAGACGTTTGAAGCTGGAGGAGATGCTTTCTCTTGCCCATGCAGAACCTGTGGTCCAGACAGGGGGGTTAGTGGTGGGAGTAGGGCTGAAATACAGACCTCTTGACTTCCGCCCTGGGATCCCCACCCTCCCATCTTCCTCCTTCGCACACTGTCACCCCAGACCCCTTGCGTGACGTCAGGTATCTTGCCGGCGTTGAGAGGAAGATGACTTGCATGTGGAACTGTTAGAAAAGAACAGAAGATGGTAAGGTGCTTCCTGCGATTTGCCTGGGAAATCACAGTCTCGGACTTTTGCATTTGACCTCACAGAAACAGTCAGTTGGGAACTAGTAGGGATAAGATTAAAGTGTATTTTCTTTTGGTAGTCCAAAATAACACACTTGTGGAAAAAGTTACAATTGATTACAAATCATCAAAAAGAGGTAATACCATGAGGGGCAATATGTTATGGTGTCCATCCCCAATTCTGTTACTACTAAGTGGGTGATCTTGGCTAAGTTTCTAAAATTCACTTTGTCTCATCCATAAAATGGGATAATAGTGTTGGTGAAGATTCAGTGAGATAGGCATATAAAGTGCTCATCTGAGCTCATGGCCCATTCTAAGCACTCAGTAAGTGCCAACAACAACAGCAGTAATAATAACAATAGCAGCTAATTGGCATCTATAACTTGGACCTGCAATGTAGTTGTGTCTAGTCCAATGGAGAAATGCCCTTCTCCTCACCAGTTGGGTATATAGCTCTTCAGAGTAGCTTCTCTGCCATCTTCCTGTAGCCTCTCCAGAGACCAAAGTTGTGGCTGGGATTTAGCGAGGGTGAGGGAGTGGGGAGTGGGGAGTGGGTGTGCCGGGGCGGAAGGGGTGAATGTGTGGCTCTATAGCCGAAGTTTGTAAGTCAGAAAGAACTGAGTGAGGGAGGTGCATGGGATCCTTCATCTAGGCAAGGGAAAAAAAGGCCAAGAAATGAACAACAGTGATTTTTTTAAAAAAGAGAAATCTTTTGGCCATTTTTTATCAAGTAATTTGATAAATGTTTAGCATTTTTTGTACAGTTCTTAGTTTTTGTTGTTGTTGTTTTACCGTCTCAGGGGATGCCCGCAAAAGGGAGATGCATTTCTAGATAGTGGGTATTCTTTGAGCTAATTACATTGACCTTATGTCCATTCTATAACATGTTTCAAAAACTTAAATTCAAAAATTTAAAATTGAGATATAATTGACATATAACATTGTATTCGTTTTATGTGTACAACATAATGATTTGATATACATGCATATTGCTAACTAATCACCACTGGAAGTCTAGTTAACATCCATCACCTCACATAGTTACAATTTTGTTTTCTTGTGATGAGAGCTTCTAAGATCTACTCTCTCAGCAACTTTCAAATACACAATGTTACTAACTGTAACTACTCTTACTCTCAAATACTTAAGTTTTGTTTCAGTTTGTTTAATTTGTTTAATTTAATCTTATCTTGTCCATGACCTTGTTTTCCTCCCCAGTCCTCCTACTCCATTATGCCATTGATAACATCTTGACTGGTTCCTTCTTCTCTTTTCAGAGTCTGACCCAGTCAGACCCAGTCTGACTGTGTAGAATGCATGGAGACCACAGTATGTAAATGCTGCCTTAGCAGAAAGACATACTATAAATCAGAAAGGCAAGCATGAAAATACCTCCCCTGATTTTTTTCCAGTAGCACATGATGCAGCATTGAATAATTGCTGGGTATATTTGACAAATCAGGAATACAGTTCATTAGGGAGCTGGGGGACTCAAAAAGCAGGCTGCCTTCAGGAAAATTTATGAGGGGATTACTGTGTGCAGCCACCAGTAAATAGGGCGCCAGGAATCTGAGCTGAATTGATGATCTTCCGCCTGAGTGGGACCTGTGTCCACTGAGCAAAACTTTCTTGAGTCAAAGTGACTTAGGGGAGAAATTGTTTGTGATAAAAAGAACGGATGAAAAAAAGGAACATCCAGAATCTCTAGGGAATGGAACCAAATCCTTAAGAGCAATATTATCTCTACTACATTCATGGTCAAAACAAAACAAAAAACCAGAACATGTCATTCACACAAGAAAACAAACCCTTGGAAAAGGATTCAGCCTCACTAGTAATCGTGGAAACTTAAAGCACAAAATCACGCAATGCCAGCAAAACTGGTAAAAGTACATTATAATTACAAAATCAAAATCTGGCAGGCTTTTGAGAAAGCTGTATTGTCTACTGACATAAATTAGTACAATATTTCTGGAAAGCGACATGGCAAAGTGTAGTGAGCCATGCAGACTGTCACATCCTTGGGCCCGATAAACATGTGTTTGAGACCATAACCTGGAGAAATAACTCAAAAAAAGAAAAATAAGGGAAAAAAAACAGAAAAGAAACCCGCAAATACCTAAAAGTCATAAAGTAAAAAACTATGGTATAAAAATGAAATATAATATTACTATTAAGAATGATATATTTGTATATTCTGAAAACAAATAGAAAAGTTGATATAAAATAATGCTAAGTGAAAAATAGTTTGAGCTCAAATTTTATGAACATTGACTATAGGTATATTAAAAAAATGCCCAAGCAACAATAAAGCTAAGAAGAGATGATTCGGTTTTGTTACATGGCAGGGTGAGAAGTGAATTTGAGTCTTCTGTTGCTTTGGTGTTTGTGTTTAATCCCTCATTACAAAATTGGTTAAAAACACAGTTTTATAGGCTGCACTGTATGTTGATACTTATCGAGGACAGAAAAGAGGTAAATCCTTCCATCTCCATCTTGTGGTTTCTGACAGCTGCACAGATTGTAAACATGAGCTGGAATCACACAGAAACGGCATCCTGGGGCTGCACAAATTCCCTGCTGATAATACAGAGAGAGAACGTGTGATTACCAAGAGCCTTGAATGGCTGTAGGGGAGAATCATATCGGGTTAACTATCCGGTTGGCTCATCTGATGCCAGAGCTTTACCTCCCTCGGATCTGGTGCTTGCATTACTTGGGGTTTTTCTGAAGTGAGGGAGGCAAAGTGTTGGCTCCTTTCTCCGCTTGTAAGAATTTCCCCCTTCATTAAGCCAATACCACATTTCCCCATCATAGGCCTCCTTTTCCTTCTGGTCTGATCCTTCTTGTCCCACAAGCTCGACATCCTCTGATGGTTATTTTTCCTCCTATCCACCTCTAACAACAACAATAATCCTAATAAAATATAGTCACACATTTCCTCGAAGTAGCTAGATGTTCTTAATTAAGGGTTGAGACACAGACGTCATTTTATTTAATAGTGGCCGCTTTTCTTTTCGTCCTTACACACGTGTAAGCAGGCACTAAATTTCGTCGGTCTCTCCCATATTTGCTTCTTTGCAGCAGCAGAGATACCTGAATCTCTGTACTTTGACACAGAATTCTGCTTACATCAGGCAATTCTCAAAGTCAGAGGGTGGCGGGCCTGTTCAACCCCATCTGCTTTCACAGGAAGATTAAATATGCGTGTGAGACCCAGAATGGAGAGATTCACGTTTCCATCCGCACGTGCACAAGATGCTTCACTAGCTTGTGCTTACCAAGCAGACGAGAGAACTGACAGAGACCTTCATGACTTTTTACCTGAGAAGTTGTTACAGAGTTCTCAGGCTGTTGTTTCCAAATTCTTTCTTCCCTCTCTTCCCTTTCTCATATTTTTCTTCCTTTTCATTTCCTCCACAAGTGAGAGGACTTTGAGAGAATAACGTAACACTTATTAAGCATGTGCTCTGCATCAGGCATACTTACATATATTAACCTATTTAATCTTCACAACCACCCTATGAGGTAGTTGGGGACAGTTATTATCAGCATTTTATTTATTTATTTATATTTTAATTGACATATAGTTAACTTACAATGTTGTGTTACTTTCTGGTGTACAGCAAAGTGATTCTCATATATATATATATATATATATGCACATACCGCTCCGCGGCACGTGGGATCCTCCCAGACCGGGGCGCGAACCCGGTTCCCCTGCATCGGCAGGCGGACGCGCAACCACTGCGCCACCAGGGAAGCCCTATGCACATATTCTTTTTAAATTGTTTTCCATTATAGATTTACAAGATATTGAATACAGTTCCCTGCGCTATATGGTAGGACCTTGCTGTTTAGTTTACATATAGTAGTGTGTATCTGCTAACCCCAGACTCCTTACTCCAGATCCCCCACCCCCTCCCCCCTCCCCTTTGGTAACCCTGTTTGTTTTCTATGCCTGTGAGCCTGCTTCTGTTTTGTAAATAAGTTCATTTGTGTCATATTTTGTTTATATTTCTCTTAAAGGACTCACTAGGCTGCAGGGCAGGAGTCAGCTCCCTGTGCCTAGCACGATGGCTGCCTTGTAATAGATGCCAAATGAATGACTGAATGAATGAGTGCAGTCTTTGGTCCCAGAGCTAGAGGGATTTACATATATTTATGTATATTATGTGTATATCATGGCAGATTGGTGGAAAGCTCTGGATTTGGGTTTGAATTCAAAAACAGCCTTCGGTTCTGACTCCATTACTAATTATCTCTGAAACCCAGAATCAGGCATTTAATACATGTGGATATTGGTTTCCTAGTCTGTGAAATAGGGGATGGAATATTCTATCAGTGATTTTCAGTAGTGGGAACCTTTCTTCAAATTAAACTCAAGTGGATTTCTTTTTTTCCATCCAATTGCTAATAAGCATTTTTGTAGAAAAAAACTTTTCATTTATGTATAACATACTACAGAAAGCACACAAATGAAAAGTATACAGCTTAATGATTTATCACAGGGTCAGCACATCTGTATGACACCACCCACATCAAGAAACAGAATATTACCAGCTTCCTTGTACCTACCCTTCTAGTCAAATGTGAAACTCCCCTTGCTTCCAACATCACAGACTAGCTTTCCCATAAATGGAAAAATTTAGTATATATTATTTTCTGAAGTTTTCTCTTACTCAGCATATTTGTGGGCTTCATCCATGCTGTTGTGTGTAACTGCAGTTTATTCATTTTCCTTGCTGTATAGTATTTCACTGTGTAGACAGACTACAATTTATCCATTCTATTTAATATTTTGAATTATTTTGAATTTTTTTAAGTATAGTTGATTTACAATGTTTCAGGTGTACAGCAAAGTGATATTATATATCCTTTTTCAGATTCTTTTCCATTGTAGGTTATTATAAGATACTGAATATAGTTCCCTATGCTACATGCAGGAGGTCCTTGTGTTTTTTTTTTAATTTTTTATTTTATATTGGATATAGTTGACTAACAATGTTGTGTTAGTTTCAAGTATAACCATAAGTTTGTTTTCTATGCCTGTGAGCCTGCTTCTGTTTTGTAAATAAGTTCATTTGTATCATATTTTAGATTCCACATGTAAGTGATATCATATGATATTTGTCTTTCTCTGACTGACTTCACTTAATATGATAATCTTCAGGTACATTCATGCTGCTGCAAATGTCATTCTTTTTTATGGCTGAGAAGTATTCTGTTGTGTATCTATACCACATCTTCTTTTTCCATTCCCCTGTCTATGGACACTTAGGTTGCTCCATGTCTTGGCTGTTGTAAACAGTGCTGTTATGAACATTGGGATGCATACATGTTTTCCGATTAAAATTTTCTCTGGATATATGCCCAGTAGTGGGATTGCTGGATCATATGGTAACTCTATTTTTGGTTTTTTAAGGAACCTCCATACTGTTTTCCATAGTGGCTGCACCAATTTACATTCCTACCAAGAGTATTTCTCCACACCCCCTCCAGCATTTGTTATTTGTAGACTTTTTAATGATGGCCATTCTGACTGGTGTGAGGTGATACCTCGTTGCAGGTTTGATTTGCCGTTCTCTAATAATTAGCGATGTTGAGCATCTTTTCATGTGCCTATTGGCCATCTGTGTGTCTTCTTTGGAGAAATGTTTACTTGGGCATTCTGCCCATTTTTTGATTGGGTTGTTTGTTGTATGAGCTGTTTGTATATTTTGGAAATTAAGCCATGTCGGTTGCATTGTTTGCAAATATTTTCTCCCAGTCCGTAGCTTGTCTTTTCATTTTGTTTATGGTTTCCTTTGCTGTGCAAATTTTATAAGTTTGACAAAGGTCCCATTTGTTTATCTTTGCATTTATTTCTATTGCCTTGGGAGACTGACCTAAGAAAACATTACTACGATTTATGTCAGACAATGTTTTGCCTATGCTCTCTTCTAGGAGTTTTATGGTGTCATGTTTTTTTTTTTTTAACATCTTTATTGGAGTATAACTGTTTTACAATAGTGTGTTAGTTTCTTCTTTACAACAAAGTGAATCAGTTATACATATACATATGTTCCCATATCTCTTCCCTCTTGCGTCTCCCTCCCTCCCACCCTCCCTCCCACCCTCCCTATCCCAACCCTCTGGTGGTCACAAAGCACAGAGGTGATCTCCCTGTGCTATGCGGCAGCTTCCCACTAGCTATCTAATTTACATTCGGTAGTGCATATATGTCCCTGCCACTCTCTCACTTCGTCACAGCTTACCCTTCCCCCTCCCCATGTCCTTAAGTCCATGCTCTAGTAGGTCTGTGTTTTATTCCCGTCCTACCACTAATCTCTTCATGACATTTTTTTTCTTAGATTCCATATATATGTGTTAGCATACGGTATTTGTTTTTCTCCTTCTGACTTACTTCACTCTGTATGACAGACTCCAGGTCCATCCACCTCACTACAAATAACTCAGTTTCATTTCTTTTTATGGCTGAGTAATATTCCATTGTATATATGTGCCACATCTTCTTTATCCATCTCCATACTGTTCTCCATAGTGGCTGTATCAATTTACATTATTCCCACCAGCAGTGCAAGAGGGTTCCCTTTTCTCCACACCCTCTCCAGCATTTATTGTTTCTAGAGTTTTTGATGATGGCCAATCTGACCGGTGTGAGATGATATCTCATTGTCGTTTTGATTTGCATTTCTCTAATGATTAATGATGTTGAGCATTCTTTCATGTGTTTGTTGGCGATCTGTATATCTTCTTTGGAGAAATGTCTATTTAGTTCTTCTGCCCATTTTTGGATTGGGTTGTTTGTTTTTTTGTTATTGAGCTGCAAGAGTTGCTTATAAATTTTGGATATTAGTCCTTTGTCAGTTGCTTCGTTTGCAAATATTTTCTCCCATTCTGAGGGTTGTCTTTTGGTCTTGTTTATGGTATCCTTTGCTGTGCAAAAGCTTTTAAGTTTCATTAGGTCCCATTTGTTTTTTTTTGTTTTTATTTGCATTTCTCTAGGAGATGGGTCCAACAGGATCCTGCTGTGATTTATGCCATAGAGTGTTCTGCCTATGTTTTCCTCTAAGAGTTTGATAGTGTCTGGCCTTACATTTAGGTCTTTAACCCATTTTGAGTTTATTCTTGTGTGTGGTGTTAGGGATTGTTCTAATTTCATACTTTTACATGTAGCTGTCCAGTTTTCCCAGCACCACTTATTGAAGAGGCTGTCTTTTCTCCACTGTATATCCTTCCCTCCTTTATCAAAGATAAGGTGACCATATGTGTGTGGGTTTATCTCTGGGCTTTCTATCCTGTTCCATTGATCTATATTTCTGTTTTTGTGCCAGTACCATACTGTCTTGATTACTGTAGGCTTGTAGTATAGTCTGAAGTCAGGGAGCCTGATTCCTCCAGCTCCGGTGTCATGTTTTATATTTAAGTCTCTAATCCATTTTGAGTTTATTTTTGTGTATGGTGTAAGGGTGTGATCTAACTTAATTGCTTTACATGTAGCTGTCCAGCTTTCCCAACACCACGTGCTGAAGAAACTGTCTTTTCTCCATTGCATATTCTTGCTTCCTTTGTCAAAGATTAATTGACCATAGATGTGCAGGTTTATTTCTGGGCTCTCTTTTCTGTTCCATTGATCCATATGTCTGTACCAATATGATGTTGTTTTGATTATTATAGCTTTGTAGTATTGTCTGAAGTCTGCAAGGGTTATGCTTCCAGGTTTGTTCTTTTTCCTCCAGGTTGCTTTGACAATTCTGGGTCTTTTATGATTCCATATACATTTAGGATTATTTGTTCTAGTTCTGTGAAAAGTGTTGTAATTTGATAGGGATCGCGTTAAATCCCCTATCCCCATTTTATGGCTGAGGAAACAGTCACCAAAAACCTAAGTAACTTGTCCGAGTTCATGACATGGTAGAAGCAAGCTTCAAACCCAAGCAGTTGGCCCAAAGTGCAGGCTGGGGACCACTGAACTTCACTGCTTCGTGACAGTGAATCAGGCCTACCTTACCCATGCTCTGGGAAGAGAAGACCAAAGTCAGAAAGAGGAGTGAGGTAAAGGGGTGTGTGTATATATGTGTGTGTGTGTGTGTGTGTGTGTGTGTGTGTGTGTGTGTGTGTTAGACAGATGTGTTGTTCTCTCATTTACTCTGTGATTACACCGAGTTGCTTAACCTCTCCATTTCTTAGTTACCTCATTTGTAAAATTGCAGCATTTATTAATAGTACTTAACCCCTTAGAGGGTCGTTGTGATGACTGAATGTGTCATAAAGTTCTTAGAATCGGGGCTAGTGCAGAGTGACTGTGATTAATCAATGTTAGCCATTATCATCCCCATCATCATTCATGCCAGTGTTTGGGGTCCACCGCTCCACCTCTTTCTCCTAGACTGATGGTGATGCAAATAGCATTTCTAATAAATTCCGGTGCCACTGCTGCTTCTAGAACCACACTTTTTTTTTTTTTTTTTTTTTTTTTTTGCGGTTCGCGGGCCTCTCACTGTTGTGGCCTCTCCCGTTGCGGAGCACAGGCTCCGGACGTGCAGGCTCAGCGGCCATGGCTCACGGGCCCAGCCGCTCTGCAGCATGTGGGATCTTCCCGGACCGGGGCACGAACGCGTGTCCCCTGCATTGGCAGGCGGACTCTCAACCACTGCGCCACCAGGGAAGCCCTAAGAACCACACTTTGAGAACCACTGAGGAAGAGGATCCAGAGCTCTCCTATCCAAGCCACGCGAGTTCTGTTTCTTTCTGTGAGCTCTGTTGGAATATTTTCATTTTCTAGAGTGAGGGGACCCAGGGACTGTGCCCCAACCTGCAGGACTGTCAAAGAACAGTTAAAAATGCCATCTCAGAACCTAGCCAGGGCCTGAATTTCAGCAGGATCTGACAAATGGTGAAGTTTCAGCCACAGGGAGTGATTTCTCATTCACAAGCCAGTGAGAAGACTGAGGGTAGCAAATGCTGAACACAAAATAGGCAGAGAAACACATCTGGATGGGTGGCTCCATGTTTAAAGACAGCAGATGATTTTGGAAGTAATGGGAGAGGAGAGAAAAGAATCTTCCTCCCCTGAAAAAAATGGCCTTTGAGCAAAGTTGGAGGTGATAAAGGAAAGTGAGGAGAGGAGGGGAGGGACCCTAATGACAACATTCATGGTTGGAATTGTGGGGCTTGTAAGAGGCAAAAGCTGGAGGCACCTGGGTCTGGCCCAGGCAGATGACGACTTGCCTTTTCCAATGTAAAAGGTGAGATTATGTAAATGAGAAAAAAGTGGGAACTGCAGTCATTTTCCTACCTCTGGGGAGAAAGGGGAGTGAGGAATAAGTCAGCCTGTTTGGGGTCCTGACAATTCTGTGGCTGCCAGTTTCAGTGGTCTGGATTCTCTCTAGCTCACTCTGTCTTAGCAGGTGGAGTGTGATGGGGCTCCTCACCCAGGGCTCCAAACCCTAGAATCCACACTCGTCAGAACTGTGCTACATCCCAGCACCTGGAGAGGCTCTGTGAGGGTTGCAGATAAGCTCTGAAAATAAGGTTCCACTTCCAGGCTGCAAGTGCAGAGCTGGGATGTGACTCTTAAGTCGCCAGCTCTGGGCCCCTAGACGTCTATACTGTAGTCGCTGCGGTGGTGATGGTGGCTGTTTCCAGGGCTCTCACAGCCCCAAGCCCTGTCCTGGAGTGGCTCATAGCAAAGGCTGTGAGGAAGCTACTCTGCGTTGTGGGGAGGGAGAAGGAGGGAGCTGGTGGCCTGCTCTGCCCTCACCCACCCTGCAAGCTCCTCGGAGCTGTCCTAGCCCAGCAGTGGCATTCTGCACCTTGGATTCCTGACGAAGACAGAATAACTGCTGCTTCCAGCTACGTCCAGCTGACTACCAGGAGTAAGCACGGGGAAGAGCTCTGCTGGTACCCTCCACAGCCCGCATCCCCGGCTTTCTGCTGTCAAGAATGGCAGACTTGGCTGGTCCTCTGCATATCAGTCATCAAGTTGAGAATGAAAATGAAATGAAAGGAGTTGAAAAGCACTAAAACATCTAAATGTCCATCAACAGATGAATGGATAAAGGAGATGTGTGTGTGTGTGTATATATATATATATATATATATGTATATATATATACATACATACATACATACAATGGAATATTACTCAACAATAAAAAAGAATAAAATAATACCATTTGCAGCAACATGGATGGACCTAGAGATTATCATGCTAAGTGAAATAAGCCAGACAGAGAAGGACAAATATCATATGCTATCGCTTATATGTGGAATCTAAAAGAAAAAAAATGACACAAATGAACTTATTTCCAAAACAGAAAGAGACTCACAGACACAGAAAACCAACTTATGGTTACCAAAGGGGAAAGGGGGGTCAGGGGAGGGATAAATTAGGAGGCTGGGATTAATATACACACATATATATACATTACTGTGTATGAAATAGGTAACCAACAAGAACCTACTGTATAGCACAGGGAACTATATTCAATATTATATAATAACCTATAAGGGAAACCTATCTATCTATCTATTTATCTATATATATATATATCTGAATCGCTGTGCTGTACACCTGAAACTTACATCATATTGTAAATCAACTATACTTCAATAAAAAGTTTTTTTAAAAAAGAAAAGCACTAAAACACCCTAGTGGGGTGGAGCAGGCCGGTTTGGTCTTTGATGGGTCTCGTGGTGGGAGTCGGGGTTTGGGGGAGTGAGGAGGTGGGAGGGGGGCTTCTGTATAGACAGAAATGTTGACTTGCTTGGAGGCTGTCAGCTCTTGACTGGAACCTTCCCTAGAAGAAGCAATTTTTCAAGAGCGTATGCTCTTTGTGTTCAAGAAGATGATGGTATGTTTAAAATGCTTTCTCGGGGCTTCCCTGGTGGCGCAGTGGTTGAGAGTCCGCCTGCCGATGCAGGGGACACGGGTTC
>NC_041220.1:72636909-72684157 GCF_002837175.3 Physeter macrocephalus | reverse complement strand
GCGTCCGGAGCCTGTGCTCCGCAACGGGAGAGGCCACAACAGTGAGAGGCCCGCGTACTGCAAAAATAAATAAATAAAATAAAATAAAATGCTTTCTCCTAAACATATTCCTTCCACCCCTCCCCCCACTTCCATGAATTCCAAGAATGTTTACTATTCCACTGACAAGCTCTTCTTTATTCAGACTTGTGGGATTCAGAGCTGTGTGCTGGTGCTCTTGGTGGTGGGGTGAAAGCCAGAGCTGATGGCTGCTCTCAGAGAGCTTACAGATGAGCCTATCAGGCGAGGCATAAATACAAGAAAAGGTAACTGACCTTCTGCAGGACCCTCAGTAATCCCAACCTGGTGTTCAACAGCCATCTGCCCGATCTCCACCTCTGGCCCAGCCTCCGTGCTCCCCCGATGGCCCCCTTGGCTCTGTCACCACCTGCGGTACAGCTTCTCTTCTCTGCTGGCAAATGCTGCTTTCCACTTCCAGCCCAATCGCATCTCTCTGCCTTCCGAACAAGGACCAACTTGCCTCCACAGACTTGGCAATCTACCCCAAGGCTTTGGGATGGAAACCTCTTGGTAACTTGGATTTTTTAATTTCAGGGTTACCGTTTCAGCTTTTGAAGACTCAAAGATGGTTCCCTCACGTATGAGGTAGATGGGTGAGGTATAGATGAAAAAACTCTGGCCTTGGCCACACACAATTTCTGGTGCTTCTCGAAGCACTTCCATGCCTTTCTCCCCGCCTCTGCCTGGGAAATCCCCATTCCTTCTCAAAAACCCAGGTCAAAAACCACATCCTCTTTGCAGCTCTCCAACTTCTCCGGACAGATGCAGCCACAACTGCTGTAGCTCTTCATCTCCCTCTGGCTTTGCTAGCTTCCTCCTGCGCCCTGAGGTGTCACCATCAGAGACGAAATCTCCCTCAGTATTTCCCCCTGGGGCTGCAAGTTCCAGTGCTGGTGCACTAGTTAGGTCCCCTTTGAGATCCTCATATTTGTGTTGTGCTGGGAATAACTGGCTTGATTTTGATTTAAAAGATGATTTCTTGGCTTGCGATGTAACCTTTGCAAGTGACCTTCCTGGACAGTGAGGACGGAATGGTCTTGAATCTGGAAGTCGGAGCCTCTGCTCTCCTACTGGATGAAGAAGTGTCTTAAACATGAAACCTGCTGTAAATGGGAATAATAAACAGTGGTTCTCAACCTTGCCTGCACTTTGGAATCAACTGAAGAGCTTTAAAAATACCAGTGCCGGGCCCCACCCCCAGAGGTCTGATTTAATTGTTCTGGGTGCATCTGTGGCTCCAGAGACTTCTGAAAGCACCCTGGGTGACCCTGGTGTGCTGCCCAGGTTGGGAACAGCTGTGCGGACAGCCACCTGATGTCTCTCTTCAGGAAGGAGGAGACCCTTGATTGGTAACTCGGGGGACATGCAATGCCAGGGAAGAATTGTGAGAACTAAAATATGTTAAAGGAAAAAAAAAAAAAAAGGACAGGTAGGCAAAAACAGGACCTACACAGGTAAATTCAGAATGATGATTCTTAAGTGGCTTAACCTACTGGACCAGCGCAAGGTGGGAAAAAGATGCAGAGGAGATGAGAGAGTCTTGCTCACGGAAAAGCTCAAGGCCAAAGAGGAGAAGCTGAGACCAGCTGAACTTTCCCAGACCCGGGGAAATGCCACTTGGTGAGGGATTTACCTATGAAGTCAGAACAGTTTTGACTGGCTGGTGGGGGGTGTCTAAGGGGCAGACAGGAAAGACCATTAGTTCTCAAAAACACAAAAAGGGAACCAAAGTCTAGAGCAGCCCCTGTCCCTGGGAGATGAAAGAACATTCACAGAGGCTGGGGGTGCGTGTGAGCCACGACTCCTGATTTGGGGAGGCTGGGGGTGAGGCCTGGACGCTCAAAGAGGGTGAGGATGAGTGCCTGTCTGAGCACTCGGCAGCTGGGCCAGGGTGCACGCTGCAAGGGCACTACTCTCACTGTGCTCCGGGAGACGGGCATCCCTTCATGGACTATTCCAGAGACAATGCAGGTGGTACCCTTTGCAGGTGGGCAGCAAGACTCCCTTAGCTGAATTTTGAGAGTTGAGTGTGGCATGTCCACTGCATGTCGTTGTTGCACCCAAATCCCCACGTCCTATAGTCAAGTTTGAGGTTTCCCTTGAATCCAAGGATGAGGAGACATGAGTTGAGAATCTGATTGGTCTTGCTGGTGGGGAAAGCTCTCCACCCTTGGCTGGGAACCCAGGAGCCTCAGACATGAGGTAGGGTGGCCCCTTCTATAACACACCCCTCATTTATCCTGTGATGACTGTAATGAAAAATAGATCCCACTCCATTAGAGATGGGTCAGCCTCCACCCCGTAGGACAAGCCTGGGCAGCAATGATGGGTGCCCTTGAGAACTTTGGAAGTGCGGAGGAAAAAGAAAAGCTGTATTGTTTTTCTTGACCTATCAAGATTGATTCGTGGCAGCTCCTAGGGAAAGGGACCGGATGAGGAGGGTTATAGATGTGACAGGAATGTGCCACGAAGCATAGGCTTCATCCAGCCTAGTATATTTCAAACTGCACATTGTAACCTAGTAGTGGGTGTGAAACACTTTAGTTTGCATTGTGACCATTATTTTAAAAATAATCAGGGCTTCCCTGGTGGTGCAGTGGTTGGGAGTCCGCCTGCCGATGCAGTGGACACGGGTTCGTGCCCCGGTCCGGGAAGATCCCACATGCCGCGGATCGGCTGGGCCCGTGAGCCATGGCCGCTGAGCCTGCGCGTCCGGAGCCTGTGCTCCTCAATGGGAGAGGCCACGGCCACAACAGTGAGAGGCCCGCGTACTGCAAAAAAAAAAAAAAAAAAAAAAATCAAATAGACAATATCAGTGCACTGCATATAGGAAGGATTAATGATTGTTTAATGAAAATTTTATTCAGTTATACTTGTGTGTGTGTTCAACATTGCAGTGTGTAATGTATTTCACTGCAAGTCTCCATTAAATAAATAAATAAACATCTGCCTCCGTAACAAGCAGAATAAAAATAACCAGTTTTTTCCATCTCAGCGTGTGGGTAATTCAACTCTGCCTGGTTGGGAAAGTTCTATTAGCCTTGCTGTGAAAATTCAGGGTTATTTTTTTTAGTAACAGACATGCTGGTAGCAGAAAGTAGTTGCCTGTGCCTCTAAGAGCCTTTGGGAAGGATGCTGTCCCCACTCCACTACAGGCCCTTGAGGGCCTCAGAAGCTCGTCAACCCTCCAGGTGGCTTTTCCTCGCTTCTTTTCTGTGACTCATCTCGTCACTTGCATGCTACTGCCCTTAGGTTTGGGCCAAAATCAAATGCTTCTTTTTAGGGCTTTATCTTCACAAGGCATCATGTCTTAAAATTTTCATGGTTGAGCTAAAGCTGTCACAATAACAAATGGGAAAAAACACAAATACCAGTGCCACCCAAAGCTGTCATTTTTGTTTGCTTGACGAGACTAAAAGGTGCCATTGAGGTACTGTGAGTAGTTGATGGTGAAATGAAAAGAAAACTCAGGTTTAGGTTTTACCCTCGGAAAGTTAGTGTTGGCTGATGGGGAGTGACAGCTCTCTTGAGGTTTGAATTGAATTCACATTCAAGGTTTTATTCGAAACACGAAAAAGCCTTTGTCCTTCAGTTCCTTCAACACCGAGAATAGCCTAACATCATCTACATTGCATGTGAAGTGGAAAGATTTATTTCTTTCTAAAGCTCAGGGAAGTTATTTTTCTAAAGTAATAAAACATTCCAAGGTCTTAACATAGATCACAGGAGAACTTTGGCCTCCTTCTTGTGGAACTATTCTGACTTGGTTTTTCTTTTTTTGTTAGAATAGGCCTTCAAGAAACCCCTCTTGAATTCTTCCTGATTATTATCCTAAATACGAAGTGCACCATCTGAAATGTAAACAAAATGTGTTCCCAGTTTTCTCTGCATGGGAGAGGTTACCTTTATTGTGTTCATTAGAAGAAAATGCCATGTATAGTTTCTCTCAGAGGCAGTACAGCCCAGTACCGCCTGGAGCAGCGGTGCCCAACATTTTTGGTACCTGGGACCGGTTTCATGGAAGACAGTTTTGCCATGGACTGGGGGTGGAGGAGAATGGTTTCGCGATGATTCAAGTGCATTACATTTATTGTGCACTTTATTTCTGTTATTATTACATTGTAATGTATATTGAAATAATTATACAACTCACCATAAGGCTGACAGGGGCAGAGCTCAGGAGGCAATGTGAGCAATGGGGAGCGGCTGTAAATACAGATGAAGCTTCGCTCACTCGCCCGCCGCTCACCTCCTGCTGTGCGGTCCGGTTCCTAACAGGCCACGGACCAGTACTGATCCGTGGCCCAGGGGTTGGGGACCCCTGAGCTGGAGGACAGGCTCTGGGGCCAGAATGTCTGGGTTCTTACCTTCCTGCTGCCACTGGCTGCTGCCACCACTCACAGTCACAATAATAACAGCAGTCTGAGGATATTTATCACCTGTCTACTGCGGGTCAGGCACTGGACTTTCCTCATCTTTAATCCTAAAAACAAGCCTTCCAGATTTGTTTTATTCTCCCCACTTACAGATGTGGAAACTGAGACTCAGAAAGGACCAGAGAAGACAGAAACATAGCCACATGTATATCTTTTTACATTATTTCTTTTTTAATCTTTGTCTTTCCAGCTTATTTTAGGGCCTACTTAATTGTGGGCAGGAAGAAGTATGCGTATATTTAATCCCTTGAGTATCATAAAGCCAGCACAAAGCAAGGTTTAACCCATATTCTGACGTGCTGGTCCTCTGTGTTCCACTGGTTGGTGTTTTTAATGTGTGAAGCAAAAGAAGGAAGGTGAAATTTAGTGTCTGTGTATTGACTCTCAGTGACATTTGTTTCCTGCAGACTTTTAATTTGAACATTTTCAAACACAGAGAATTCTAAAGAATAATACAGTAAACACCAGCACATCTACCAGCTTCAACGATTATTAACATTTTGCCACATTTGCTTTATCTACAATTTTTTTCTCAGTCATTTAAAAGTAAGTTGCAGATGTTATGGCCCTTTATTCCTAAATAATTCCACATGTATCCTCTGAAAATAAGGACATTATCATAACTTAGTAACAATCTGTCTAGTTTATATTCAAATTTCTCCACTTGTTCTCAAAATATCTTTTATAATTAATTTTTTTGAATCCAGATTCTATCAAGCTTATTGCATTGCATTTGATTGTTATTTGTTCTCTGTCTTTAGAACAGACTCTCACCTTTGACATTGACTTTTTGAAGAGACCAGGCCAGTTTTCTGTAGAACGTCCCACATTTTGAATTGTCTGATTGTTTCCTTTTCTCCCTTATTTTCTGTATACTGGGAGCTGGTATAAAAGCATATTGAGATTAAAGTTGAGCATTTTTGGCAACAATTCCTCAAGGGTGATGTGATGTGCTTCATATTTATCACATCAAAGGGCACCCAATGTCAAGTTCTTCCACTATTCCTGATGCTAAATTTCATCTCTTGGTTAAGTGCCAGATTCCTCCTTTGTAAAATTTTATTTTCCCCTTTAAAATTAGTAAGCAGTCTGAGGGATGATGCTTTGACATCTTGGGGATAGCCTGCTTCCCAACAATCCTTTGACCTAATGAGTTTAGTATCTGTATTAGTTTGCTAGGGCTGCCGTAACAAAGTACCACAGACTGGGCGGCTTAAGCAACAGAAATTTATCGTCTCACAGTTCTGGAGGCTGCAAGGCTGGAATCAAGATGTTGGCAGGGTGGGTTCCTCCTGAGGGTTCTGAGGGAAGGATCTGTTCCAGGCTTCTCTCCTTGGCTTGCAGGTGGTTGTCTCCCGGTGTCCCTTTACATCACCTTCCCTCTTTGTGTGCCTGTGTGTCCAAATTTCCTCTTCTTCTAAGGACCCAGTCATATTGGTTCAGGGCGCACCCTGTCCTACAGAGTCCTTCTGTAAAGACCCTATCTCCATAAAAGGTCACATTCTGGGGGCACTTGGGGGTTAGGAATTCAACACATGAATTTTGGGGGGGACACAGTTCCACCCATGACAGCACCCAGTGATGGTCTTGCCAGAATCCATTATTCATTTATTGGGGTCTTAGGTTGGGTTCTTTGGGAAACAGATTCTGAGAGGCAGATTCGTGTACTAGTTTATCAGCAACAGTGCTTGGTAACATCCGGAAGAAAAGGAGAGAAGCTATGCTGCAATGCTGGGGCCTCAGCCTATGCTTCAGGCAGCTCCGGAACTAGATGGTCCTTCAGAGATGTTGCAAATGGTGGCAAAGGGCCAGGCCTTTGTACCCCTTTATCAGCTAAGCATTGGTTGCAGGCTGCCCCCGGCGGGGGGGCGGGGGGGGTTATAACCGTGGGCTGGGCAGCTTCGTTCCTTGGGAGAAGGAAGACTCAGCTGAGAGCTGTTAGGTACCAACAGTTCCAGTAGTTGGAGAAATGAGTGCCTGGGTCCTAGAGGGAGGGTTAGGGGTGTTGTTCCCACCACATAGCACATGGGGTAACTGGGGGTTGGAGAAGGCTGGTTTCCTCCCCAAATCTACATTTGGTAGCTGGAACTCTTTTGAAAAGAGTTTTTCCCTCATCAACTGGGAATGAATTTTAGTTCTTTCTAAAATGACAGGGTAAATGCATAAACCTTTCCCTTTTAATCACCAGTTTTCCAAGTCAGGAGTTGATATAACTCAGCTGTACTTAGCGAGTTATGATTATTGCCATTGTGGGCCCCTTCTGCCATCAGAAAAATTAGAAATTATATTTTACACCTGTGTGGGTGCAAAGACAAATATAACCTAGGCTGGATTCATTATTATGCATTACTATTATATTTGTTTTCCTTCCAAAGAAAATGTACTGTGGGCCTATCAGTGCTGTGTCTTCAGTGCCTAATGGACAAGGCCCTGGTTCTACTCCAGCTCAGGGGCTGGGCGGGTGATAAACAGAGAGGGTTGATCCTAGTGTGTACCTGGGTACGGGGTGAGTGGGGCGAGGTCGCAAGGGAAGGGCATTTAGCTCCGGTAAAACGTTACCACTCAGGAAAATGAGGTGGCCTGGTGTTGCCAGGTCTTTCCATCTTTCAGGAGAAGCTAGAAATAGAGATTTTAAGTCTTGGAATCCTCTATTTTTAACTGTTGGATCAGTTTTTCAAAATATCTGTGGGCTGATGGTGGCCTGAGGGCTGCCAGTTTGGCTGTGAGGCTCCTGGGGGAGGGGTGTTGACCGTTTCCATACTGGGTACCTTACAGACAGCCGGGCTCACCGAAGGAGCTGCTACATGCTTATCGAGGAAGGAAGGAAGGAAGGAATGGTGATATTTTGCTAAGGCAACTCATAAAATTAGGTTGGATTTTTTGCTTCAAAACCTGTGAGGATCAGAAAATCAGGCCCTGGATTTTGCTGCAGAGAAAAAAAATCTGCCTTGGGCTATTCACAGCAGTTTACAGAGACTTGGCAGGAATAAAAACGTGTGAAGGAAGCGCTTGAAACTGGAGTTCGTGAACTAGGTCAGGCTGCCCCGATGATGTGGTCCCCCATCAGAGAATTGAAGGGGATTTCTTGGTATCTTGATAGAATGCTGTCTTATTAAAATTTTAACCCTTTTCTTCTATTTAAGGCAGAAACATTAGTGTGGTAAAAACAACGTTGGAAGGACTGTGTTTTGTCAATTTTCCCTTTGGGGGCACCAAGGCACCTCACTGCCAAACGTGTTTCGTCTCTGTCCTTGGCCTGCTCTGCTCCACGGGGGACGTTTGTTCCGAGCCCAGTGTGTTCACACGGAGCCCCGGGGAGGACCCTTCTCTGGTCAGAAGAGAGGGGGAGGAGGGGGAGGAGATCCTTGAGGAGGAAGAAGACAGAGAGAAAGCTGTGCCTCCCGGGATGTTTCCCCTCCACTTCACTTTAATTCCCGGCCCTTTAAAGGGCTCAGACATCAAAGCAATATTGATGCCTTGGGCTTCTCCTGTCAAACTTTCCTCCAAGACACCCCTCCAGGGCTCAGCGCTCAGCCCTCTGAGGGCCTGGGTGACACATTTTCATGCTTCACTGCTGCTAACAGGCCTGCTGACTCCTGCCTAAACCTCTGGGCCGGGCTTCAACCATTGGCTGTCCTAATTCTATTAGGGAAATTGCCTGTTAGAAGAGAGAGAGAATGGTAACTCATAAGTACCCAGATAATTCAGATGATAAGGGCAGAAATCCTTCTTTTTCTAAATTTTAGTCTTCCTTCAGCAAGACTGTCATTTTTGATATTGCAGTTTCCCATTTATGGTCAGAGACATTAATGAGCATATACAATATGAAGCATATCTATAACAATATGAAGTATATGAATTCCTCTCTCTCTCTCTCTCACACACACACACACACACACACATTTACTGCCCAAGAGAAAAATCACAACTGAATAATTAATGGAAAAGGAAATTCAGTGTGCCCGTAATGCAGTGCATTATTCTCTTTGTATTCAATTATCTCTAATTCTGATTTTGATAGTTGTGTCTTGATCTTGATTGTGAGAGAGAGAGACAGAGAGGATGATGGGAGTTATCCTGTATCGTGACCCGTGCTTGCTCTTCCCAAATTCACCTCCAAGAACCTGGGAGGGCTGAGGATCAGGGTAAGGAAAAGAGTTGCTCTTGAGACCTGGGGCATCCTTTCCTCTGAAGACCCTGCTTCCTGGTCTCCCAGCCTCAGTCTGAAAATCTTTGCCTAGTGATAAGAATAATGGTGTTTTCAGTAATGTTTATTAAGATATTACTCTTTGCTAAAACCTTATGTATATATTTTCATTCGTCTCACGATAACCTTTTGAGATAGTCTTCTGTTTGTTTGTGTGTTGCGTAGATAAGAAAACAAAGACGAAGAAAGGGTAAGATGGTTATTCCCCCCCACCAGCTAGGAAAAGATAGGCAGGCAACTCACCTGGGAATTCACTGATTTACCTGCGCACCTCCTCACTCCTCTGTGTAAGAAGCCAGTGTTCTCCGTGAGCTGCTCCAGCAAGCTCTGATTCCCACGCCTAATAAACGATCACCCCCACCCCCCACCCCCCAGAAGCTTTGTGTCACTTGAGGGAGAGAAAGAGGTTTTGAACAAGGAAGTAAGAAGGCATCGAGGGAGCTGGAAGCCACACTGGAAAGATTCCAGTCTGAACTAGTTTATGCTCTGCAATAGTTATCTCTCAGGGGCTTGCTTTGGTGTAGTACTGAAGAAATATTGATAGATCATAAAATAATAAAATAACTTTGATTTTGGTTTGTTTGTTGCATTTTTAGTAAAATGTTAAATAATCGACAGCTCCAAATACAGCTCTTCTCATACGTGTGGCCACTTTCATTAGATGCCAAATATTTTTAGAAGTGGACTGGAAGCAGAACAGTGTTAGTCTTTGACATTTTCTTAAGAACAAAAAGAATAAACTCTTCCACTCCCTTCCCCTAACCATTCAGTTTGGTCAGCTTGTTTTACATACTTGCCTTCAGGAGAAAGGTTGCCAACACCATTCTGTAATGATTAAGAACTCTTAAGGTTCTAACAGATTCTAACAGATTCTTATTCCTCTCCAGGGACCTTTTTTTCTTTAATCAGACCTCTTCTCTCACCAAGGTGTGAAGGTGCTGCAATGCACAGATGGTCTTCAGCCATAGTTCTTTTATTTATTTATTTATTTTTATTTTTTAACGCCTTTATTGGAGTATAATTGCTTTACAATGGTGTGTTAGTTTCTGCTGTATAACAAAGTGAATCAGCTATATGTATACATATATCCCCATATCCCTTCCCTCTTGCTTCTCCCTCCCACCCTCCCTATCCCACCCCTCTTTAGATTCCATATATATGTGTTAGCATACGGTATTTGTTTTTCTCTTACTGACTTACTTCACTTTGTATGACAGTCTCTAGGTCCATCCACCTCACTACAAATAACTCAATTTCGTTTCTTTTTATGGCTGAATAATATTCCATTGTATATATGTGCTACATCTTCTTTATCCATTCAGTCTGTCGATGGACATTTAGGTTGCTTCCAAGTCCTGGCTATTGTAAATAGAGCTGCAATGAACATTAGCCATAGTTCTTTTAGCAGCTCAGTTCTTGTGTTTTTATATTATGGAATTGTTTTTGTGATGTTTTGAAGGCAGCCCTTTTCTCATCTTCTAAATTTAAAAATCTACCTGAAATAAACTTTTTCACTCTGTGCCTGAGAAAAGAAAGAAAGCAGGAAGGGAATGTAGAAAGAGAAAGCATAGGCTGCGGGTAGGGAGATGAGACTTCCATCCTGGGCTTCGGTCACTAAAAATCCTTTTGCTTGCATCACAAGCCAAGAGGAGAAGCTAGGTTTCCTCGGTCCTAAATGAGTCTCTGCAGGAATCAGCCAGTGTCTTGCAACTCAAACTGTGGTCCCTGGGATAGCAGCAGTGGCATTACCTGGGAACTTGTAGGACATGTAGAATCTCTGGCCCTATCCAGACCTACTGGATTAGTATCTGCAATTTAATAAAATCCCTAGGTGATTTATAGGCACATTAGTTTGAGAAGCACTGTCCTTGTCCATCACTCCCATACTTGGCTGTATAACTGAATCACCTGGGGTCACAAACCCCTGCCTCCTCAGTATAAGGTTCTAGAAGATGTGTATAGATTTTAAAGCTCCTCAAGTAATTCTGTTGCAGCTAGCCCAGCCCCAGAAGGAGCCCATTGGTACAGCCTATAGAGGCCAGCCTCCTAGGGCACAGAGCAGCATGAGAAGGGAGAGTGTGTGTCTCTGCAGGGGCTCATGGAGACAATCTAGCGCAAGTGATCATTTCAGCCCACTAGAATCCATCTTCTACAACACTTTCTGTCATTCTAAATTTGATAATGTAACATTCTTTAGTGGTACCCTCTTGTCCTCAAGATCAAATATCTCTTTTTAGCATCACATATATGCCTTTCTGGTCGGGCCTCTGCCTGGTTTTTGCATTTCATTTCACCCCACACCCCTTCCCAGGAGTCAGACCCAACCACTTGGCAGTGCTCTTCCCAGGAACCTTCACATCTCCATGCCTTTGCTCACACTGTCACCTCTACCTGGAATGCCAATCCCTCCTTCAGGGACTCCTGTAGCACCTCTGCCTCTCCTTCACTGTGTTCATCACCCACATAATGATTTGCTTAATATCCATCTAGAGACTGCCCACAAGGAAAGGGACCACATCTGTCTTGTCTGGACCTGGATAGGAGCAGTTTTGATTGGTGTGGGAATGGAAGAAGAAGGACAAAATCCTAACTGAATGGGCTTAAGAGAAGATGGGAAGTGAGGAACTGTAATCCACAATTAAGAGACAATCCATTCAATGAATTATGTGTAAAGGGGAGCAGAGAAATGGAATAGGATCTAGATGGGGAAAGGGCGTCAAGAGAGGTTTTTTTAATTTTGTTTTTTGAAATGAGAAAAATAACAGCTTGGCTATAGGCCACAGGAATAATATGGAGGGAGGCTATTGATGATGCAGAGAGAGCAATTGAGTAGGATGGAGGGGATGCAATGCACAAGGAAGGGCCAGCCTTAAAGGGCATGTGGACTGGCCATCGGTAGGAATGGAGGAATGGCAGGGTGCACAGGCTCGGGTGCTGGAGGGTGGCTAGAAGTGGTAGGGCCTGAGGAGGTTCTGCTATTCTCAAACAGAAGCAAAGTTATCAGACGGGGAGGGGGAAGGAGACTTTGGGAGGTGAGGTGATTGGAGCAGGTATGAAATAGACATCTAGGAGAGAGGGAGAACATATGGACCAGGGGAAAGTAATATGATTTCTGGGCAATACTAAAGCCCAGCTGAGGTTAAAGGTTCATGAATTTTAAAGTGAAACCAATCAACATGGTTGCATATTTTTCTCTAGCTAAGTTAGTTGCATAGGTACCAGCTGAGAATACGTGGAAGGACATACATGATCCCTGCCCTCCTGGAGACTATGTTTTAGATGGGAAGACGGCATTAGATGAACAATTCCTTATTTCATTACAAAGTGATGATTGCCATGTTGGAAAACACAGAGGGCCAGAGAGCGTCTAACAGGGATTCCTGGTTTAGCCTGAGTGCCTGAAGTGAGACCTGTGGATACAGAATGAGGTCCTGGAAAAGACCCAAATTCTTCCCTGCTTTTTTGTTTGAATTATAGATACTGCGGTGCAACAGCAGAGTGGTAACATGCTATGCTATAATTTTGTGGTTGTTAGTGATCTGCTGTGACTTTCATTCTAATTGTCATATATGCTGTAAATCAACCCAGAAAAGTAGGATTTGCCCAGGACTTCAGAACAGTCTAAGTGGACCTGACTGAAGGCAGGAAGGATGCTTGAGAAAAACAGGCAGTACCTGTAAAATGCATGAAATATATCTTCACTCTCCTGTTCCGTTCCCTTTCCGTTGAATCTTCCTAGAAGATGTGGGCACTTGCAGAAAGGAGCACCTATCTTCCTGCAGCCCATGTGCAGCACAGGAGAAGGGGGCAGAGTGGAAGGGGGTGGGGATTGCAAAGAGGGGCTGTTGGTTATTGCTACGTATGGTAGAATTACTAAGACAACATTGTAAATCAACTCTACTTCAATTTAAAAAAAAAAAGATAGAATTTAGAAGGTTTTAATAGTAAAAAGAAACCCTTTGCTTCTAAGCCCACAGTTTTCAAGATCCTGAAAATGTTCTGATTTCGAGTGAAGTGTTGAAATAGCACCTAAGAGGAAATGGCCTCGGAATCTCGAACTTTGTAAACCCAAACCTTTAACGGGAAGACATAAGGTCTAATTGCAGTCCTTTGTAACACCATCTCATGAGAGGGCCTTGCTCTGTCGCTGCAGTCCCTTGTCAGTCCTTCTTTCTCACATCTGGTGGGTCAGCTAAACACTCAGACCCTGGACGAACAGCATCAGCAAACCTGCAAACTTGTTAGAAACAAAACTTGTGGGTCTCTCCCCAGACCTACTGAATCTCTGGGAGTAGGGCCCAGCATCTGCCTTTTAACAAGATCCCCTGGCACTTTAAAGTTCAGGAATCAATGACTTAAAATATTATTGCTCTTTCGTCCGAGCTCTTTGTTTTCAGCTTGTTTATGATATGCTATGCTATGCTTTGCTAAGCTATGATATATGGTAAGATATATGATATGATATATGAGATGTGAGTTACTCCTACAGCTCCCCCATGAAACCAGAGAGATGTGAGGAAGCAAGGCCAGTGAAGTCACCCCAGATTTCGAGAAGAACATCCCCAAGAAATCAGAGCAGGATTCTCTACCTCGGCACCGTTGACTTTTTGGTAGTGGTACCTTTTGTTGTAGGCAGCATCTGGGCATCGCGGGGTGTTCGCAGCATCCCTGGCCTCCACCCACTAGATGCCAGTAGCACCCTTCATGTTTTGGATTGTGACGGCTAATAATGTCTTGGAGACTTTGCTAAATGTCCCAGGAAGGGGAGCAGGCAAAATTGCCCACCCCCTTGAGAACCTCCGGCTTAGACTAATGAAAAGTGTGGGAGTCTTCACAGGGTGTTAGCTGGGAAAGGGATAGTTTACCCTTGGGCATAACCAGGCATAACCAGGGCAAGAACATACGCTAGTGATGCTTGTCAGGCCTGGCTAACATTTTATGTGCATTACTTCTTTCTATCCTTACAACAAGCCCATAGGGCAGGCCCTATTTTCCCCACTTTATGGACGAAAAAAACAAGGTTTAGAGATTAAGTCACACTGATAAGTGATATACCAGGGATTCAATCCCAGGTTCATCTTAACCATTATGACATATGGCCCATCATTTACTTCTATGTATCTCTGTATCTCTATGTGTATCTGTCTATCCATCTGTGGCTCTGTCTGTCTTTCTCCATTTATCTGCCAAATCTCAGAAGGACTGGAGAAGAGAAACACTCATTTGTTGGCCAGAGCCCACGTGTGACTTTCAAAACACTGAAGCTGGCCGGAAAGGCAGATATCTAACTGCGTTGTCTTCTCCCACACAGGCTCCACCCCACCCGCCATGTGGCCCTGTCCCCAGGAGCCTTGGCCCTCTGTGTCCTTCCTCCGCCTCACCTCTTCCCTTCCCTCGGTGGAAGACAGGTCCGCGCATGCTCTGTGCTTCGTGTCCTCCTGTCGGAGCCCCCCCCCCTGCACACCTGCCCGCCAGCCCGGGGCTTGGATATCAAAGACTCCTCTGTGGAGGGCCTGGCGAGCAGCTCGCACCATCAAAGGGAGCCGCCAGGAGAAGAGTGCAAACGGCCCGAGTTCACACCAAAGGGCAAGCGGGTCTCTCCTGATCTGGAGTTGCTTAGCATGTACGAAGCCCCGTGGGGGTCAGCTCTGGGGGTGTTGGAGGCAGCACAGTACACTCTGGATCTGGGTTTCTCCATCTGTAAATTCAGGGGATGGGACCAGATGGTCTCTAAGGGAGGATGTACCTTACAGGGCAGCGGTTTCTCAGGCCCGGTAGTGCATCAGAATCACCTGTGGAGAGAGGTGCCCACACTCTTCTGGCCCTCATCTCCGATTCACTGGGCCCCATGGGCCTCGCGTCTGTTAAAGATGCCAGATGACTGCAATGCGCAGCCAGGGCTGAGGACCACTACACCAGAGGAGAGGGCTTGGGGCTGCACTGAGCTGGCCTTTGGGCCCCAGCTCTGTCGTTGTGAGATCCAGAGGCCTTTACTTAATGGCTCTGGGCTTCAGTTTTGCCCATCTGTAAAATGGAGATTAGGATATCTACCTCATAGGAATAAAACAATAAAATTAGATATATTGATAAATTGACGGTCCGTGGCAGGCATGCAGTGAGAGTAGGCTCCCTTCTCCAGCCTCCCTTCTGACACTGTTATGCAGTGTGGTGCATTTTTCAGTTGGACTTTTACTGTGCACTGGTTTAAGAAATCATGGGAACCAACTTCTTTTTTGCACTCTGTTCCCAAATACCGATCTTTTCATTTTATCATTCCCGTAATAGGGATTGCAATGATCTGATGTGTGCGAAGTATTTGAAGGTGAATGAAAGGAGGTTATTTTAAGAAGTATTATACACCCTACTATATATAAAATAGAGAAACAGCAAAGACCTACTGTATAGCACAGCGAACTATATTCAGTAGCTTGTAATAATCTGTAATGAAAAAGAATCTGAAAAAGAATATGTATATATATTTATATATATATATGAATCACTTTGCTGTACACCAGAAAGTAACACAACATTGTAAATTAACTATATGTCAATTAAAATATAAATAAATAAATAAAATGGTGATAATAACTGTCCCCAACTACCTCATAGGGTGGTTGTGAAGATTAAATAGGTTAATATACGTAAGCATGCCTGATGCAGAGCACATGCTTAATAAGTGTTACCTTATTATCTCAAAGGCCTCTAATTTGCGGAGGGGAAAAAAAGGAAGAAAAATATGAGAAAGGGAAGAGAGGGAAGAAAGAATTTGGAAACAACTCACCTATTTAAAGTGTGTAGTTCATTGGTTTTTGCTATATTCACAGGATTGTGCAACTATCACCAAAATCAATTCCCAAACATTTCTATCACTCTTTACCCCCGAACCCTGTACCTGTTAGCAGTCATTCCCCACTTCTCCTCCTTGTCCCCAGCCCCATGCAATGTGAATCTACTTTCTGTTCCTGTAGATGGCAAACTGTTCTTAAACTGGGATTTAAACTGTGCCTTCCTTCCCTCGAGGGAAGTTTCCTACTTAAGTCTTGCATTAGTTACTTACAGCTGCAGAAGAAATTACCCCGATATTTAGCAGTTTAAAACAACATGCATTCACTTTCTCATAGTTTTTGTGGAGCAGGGGTCCAGGTACAGCTAGGCTGGGTCTTCTGCTTCAGGATCTCTCATAAGGCAGCAATGTGTTGGCCAGGGCTGTGGTCTTAACTGAAGGCTCAGCTGGGGAAGGAACTACTCCCAAGCTGACTTACACCATTGCTGGCAGGACTCGGTTCCTTGAGGACTGTTGAACTGAGAGCCTCATTTCCTCACTGGCTGGTGGCTGTAGGAAACCCTGAGTTCCTTGCCATCTGGGCCTTCCCAACATGGCAGCTTGCTTCACCAAGCCCAAGAGAAGAGAGAATCTGCTAGCAAAACAGAAATCATATCTTTTGTAACCTAATCATGGAACGGATATTCCCTCAATGTTACTATGTTCTTTTGGTTAGAAGCAAGTTACTCAAGGGTAGGAGACTACACAAGGCTGTGAATGCCAGGAGGTGGGGAGTGCTGGGACCATCTTGGAGGCTGTGAACAAAAAGCCCTATCCTGCAACCTTCCCATGAGTTCTGTAGGCTACTCAGTATCTTTTTAAAAAAAAAAAAAAATTTATTTATTTATTTGGCTGCACTGGGTCTTAGTTGCAGCACGTGGGATCTTCATTGTGGCATGCAAACTCTTAGTTGCAGCATGTGGGATCTAGTTCCCTGACGAGGGATCAAACCTGGGCCCCCTGCATTGGAAGTGCGGAGTCTTAGCCACTGGACCACAAGGGAAGTTCCTACTCAATATCTTTTTAATACATTTCTTTTTGGCTTCAGATAACTAGAATTGGTGACACTTCTCTGCATACGGACCAACATGTTTGTCGCTTACTGTTCTGTAATTTTGTGATTCTGGTTTCTGTTGCTTTAGCACCTTTCTCTATGAGGTGTAAGTCACTTGGTAAAGTTATTGGCACTGCTTATTACTCTTTTTTTTTTTTTTTTCTGAAATCATCACTTCTGTGCCTGAGCACTTTAATACCTTAGAGCCAGCGAGCCAGCATTCATCAGAACTTGTTTGGATATTAATTTCCACAAACATCATAGAAGACAGGTTAAGAACCTCTCAAACTAGCCCTGTCAAAATAGGAAAACTGAGTCCTTTTAATGGAACAGCCCATAAAGCCTCACATCCAGCCCAGGGTTTTTGCAGTTTATCCTCATTTGGACTATGACCAGAAGGTTGCTTTCTTTCCTGGAGATTCTGCAGAATTTTAGTATCAGAAATCCAGTGCAAACTGGCTTAAGCAAGAAAAGGGAATTTGTTGACTCACATCACTAGGAGAAATACTGGGGAGGCCCACAGGATCAAAAGAAGAGCTATAGAACTCCAGGACCTGCAACCAGTGACTCAGTGCAGGCAGTTATCCTTCTAGCTCTTGTGGAGCTAGCTCTGTCCATCATCTTCATGACTCACTTTCTGGGCCTCATTCTTTACTATTACAATCATGCATTGGTTTGTGACCTTTAGTCTTTTTTTTTTTGTGGTATGCAGGCCTCCCTCTGTTGTGGCCTCTCCCGTTGCGGAGCACAGGCTCCGGACGCGCAGGCTCAACGGCCATGGCTCACGGGCCCAGCCGCTCCGCGGCATGTGGGATCCTCCCGGACCAGGGCGCGAACCCGGTTGCCCTGCATCGGCAGGCAGACGCGCAACCACTGTGCCACCAGGGAAGCCCGACCTTTAGTCTTTAAGCCAGAAGAGAGAAAAGTTGGGTCAGGTGTTTATTCCCAGGACAAGGAAGATGGGCTATGATGCCAGCCCTGGGTCACACAGCCACATTCCTGCTGCCAAAAGAAGGACCATGAAAAACCAATAGCCACTACTGCCCAGTACAGGCTCTGACTCGAGCCCATTGTCAGTGGCCCAGACATGCACTGCCCAGTACAGGCTCTGACTCGAGCCCATTGTCAGTGGCCCAGACATGCACAGACCAACCATGTAAATGACCCCTGAAATATTGGAGATCCTAAAAAGGACAGGACAATGCCATAGTCCGTGGTAAGGCGCTGTCTGGGAACCATGGATTGGAGGGATTCCACTTGGCCAATATATTTCATGGAGTCTGGGAATTCATCTTATTATACCCAAGGTCCAGTGTCTTAGTCCACTGGCAAAAAAAAAGGGTCACATTGAATTTTTCCATTATAGATTTCACTTGTTCCCTAACTACTTGACAGTTGGAAAAAAGTTATTAGCAGGGCCATGAAGGCCAGATGACAGGTAAAATAGCTGTCCATTTCATGGACTCATGACCAAGTTTAAATTACAATAACAAAAGAGGTCAGAGCTTTTTATTTACTGCTACTTTCTGTGATTTATGGGCAGATTGTTGTTTTTTGTTTTTAACCTTTCAAAGAAGGAATGATTTGTCAAGTTCATGAAAACCACATGTACTCAGAGTCATTAATCTTAGTGCCAAGGGTGAGTCTAGTTTTTAGACCATACAAATATGGATTGAGATCAAGATCAGTCAGACTTGACTTTTGGAATATGTAACAGTGTGCTCCCTTTAAATATGTATATTGACACTGATGTTACCCTAGTAATTCTCCCAAAGAAGTCCTACGGAGGAGGGTTCCCTAAGAACTTGGCCTGGGTACCATTCACAACCGCTCAGGGATGTACTCACAGCTGGTCACTTGGTCTTTGGCACTTCTTTATGGAGGGCCTTGTATGTGCTAAGTGCCAGAAGAAATTGTGTAGGATTATGTGTAAGCCTGAGCCTGCCTACATATAGCCTGGTTTAGGGCTCTCCCCTCAAGTAAGGAAGCAGCTCACATTTAAATTTAGATTGAGATCCAATATTAAAGGTGTAGGGTGTAGAGAAGTGAAGATAAAACTAACCATTTACCTGGTTGATGTCTCCCTGAGACAAAGGAGAGTATAGAGGGCAGGCACTCTGCTCTTGGTTCAGACAGACTTGGGTTTGGCTCTTAGCAAAGACACTCCCTAACCTTGTGACACTGGGAAACTAGTTAACTTCTTTAAACCTTTGTTTTCTCAACTGTAAAATGGCCCTAATAATAATACAAACCCTGTAAGGGTTGTTTGATGTGTTTTAATAAGAGAATCCAAGTAAGATATTTAGCGTTGTGTGGGAACATTGCTTTAAAACCACTAGAGTAGTTGTAATAATCTTAGGAGTCGTGATTTTTTTGGTCCCTTGGGGTCTCCTCCCTACCATGCACTCAACCTTTCCCAAGCGTCATACAAAGAGCAAATCACCACCACCACCTAGGGGCAACATGAGCAGAGGCTTTAGAACTAGGCTTTAGAACTAGGCTGACCTGGGTTTATATGCAGGATTTAACTCTCAGAGAGCCAGTTCCTCAACTGTAAAATGAGATGCTAATACATTTTATGAGGATTAGAGATAATATATTTAAATGTGTGACAGATAATAAGCTCCACTGTAGGTTGGCTCTAAAAAAATTCCCCCCCTGGCCATCTTTACCAGCTCAGTCATAGTGATGGTATAAGCGAGGAGCTCCAGAAGACAAATCTCAGCTGTCCTTGATGTCAGTTTTAGCCTCATTCTTACTGGCCCTGAGCCGTACTTCATCGCTTTAAGTCTGGCCTGAGTTCCTTCAAACCAAGGAAGCCCTGAAAATGGGCACTGAAAATGGGCACTGCCGTTTAGAAGTACACTCTTCATAGAACTCATCCTGCCATGGGTGCCAATTAAGAAGTAAGATAGAGAGCTATCTCAGCTCCACTGAGAGTGGATGCGTAAGAATTACAAAGGCCCACTAACATGGTAGTGATTTTGTATCCAGACTGGCAAGAAACATTTGCAAATAGAAGATTCCTTTGATATAGGAAAAATGATGTTCCAAGGTCAAAGTTTCTTGAGGAAAGTTCTCTCCACTTCCGCCTGTACCGGAAAGCTACAAATCAATAAAAAGTCTGCATTTCCCCAAGTTACTGATTCTTCACATTGCAGATTCTTCCCCTGATACCATTTCACGCAGGTTCCTATTCAGGAGAGAAAAAAGTTGGGGGAAGTTTAAAAGCACTGATAGCTGCTGACCTTCTCCCTGCTTGTGTTTTGCAGCCTACTTCTGCTTCCTCCTGACTGCTCTGGGTGTGACAGCTGGTGCCCATCGCTTGTGGAGCCACAGGTCCTACAAGGCCAAGCTGCCTCTGAGGATATTTCTGGCCGCTGCCAACTCCATGGCTTTCCAGGTGAGGATAGAGGGTCCTTGCTGCCGTAGGGACCTAGAGCAGATGGCAGTGGGGGAGGAGGCACAGATGTGCTCCCAGTGGGGTGGACATCCTCCACGCCCATTCTAGGCCCAAGCACTCCCTGCCTGTGTCGACTTTTGATCCTTGTAGCTTTAGATACTATAAAATGTTCCTGGGGGGCTTAGAGCACCAAGGCATGCTAAACTACAGAGGAGGAAAGGAAATTCCTCCCTCCAGAGTCCATGCCCTAAACATGACCCGAAACCCTCAACATCTGTCTAGCTCTGATGAGGGCCAAGTTCTGTGCTGAGCATGCTATGTGCATATCACCTTTGATCCTCACAGTAACCCCACGAGCTAGGTGTTATGCATGCTCCCATTTTACAGATGAGGAAACTAAGGCTTAATGAAGTTAAAGAACTTACCTAATTATCTGCCTAAAAAATGGTACATCCAGATAGGCAAACGCAGTTCTGACTCCAAAGCCACTGCTTCTACAACACGTATTCCTGAGGTCACCCTTTAAGTTTGTGGTGAAAAGTCTATTATTCAATGTGGATTTGGAAGACTCAAGATTTAAGTCTTACTCTGATGGTTGCTAGCTGTGACTCACTCATCTCCAGTTTCTTCATCTGTAAAAATTAGAATATGAATTTATTTTCAGAGTTGTTATGAAATCATGATAAAAATGTAAATGGGGTCACAACTGTACTAGGATTGGGCCATATCCTTGAGGAGTGTGCCAGTCCTAGGCCATTTCCCACCACCTTGGGCACTTTCTGAGCTGCTGGAACTTTGGTTTGATCATGAATCTCTGTTTTCCCAATTCCTCATCTGATCCAGGCAGGGTGGGTGGGAACAATTTGTTTTCAAAATTTCTGCCAGTGTTATGAGGGCAGATGATTCAAGTCCTGTGTATTTTCACCCATTAAGAAGAAATGGCAATTCCCAAAACTGCTTTAGGGTCCAGGAAAACAGGCGAATCAAGAGCCTCTCTGTGACCCTCAGACATCCAGGTCAGGTGGTCACCTCTGCAACAGGCCTCCCATCCCTACAAGACAGCCTGACCCTGAGCATTTGTCTAAGTTGCCCTGTGTCTAAGAATTCATTTCCCAATTTTAGGCTTCCCTCCTGTCTGAGCATTCATAAAGCAAAAAGGATCTAGCACAATACATCACTCGGGGATCACAGTTCATATTATGAATATCTACCAAATAATTCAAACACAGTTGGGAATAGGCACCAGGGTCCTAGGAAGAAGCTGTTTGCACAAAGGAGCAGCTGGCAGCTTCTCGTTTTCATGTTCTTTTGTTGGCAATGGGAACTATGCTGCACTTAATTTTGACTTCAACAATCTTAGTTCAGTGTTGTGCTTTATTTATCATAACAATGGATTATGAAAATGATAAGTTAGAAACTCATTAATTTAGGTCTTAGGGGCTTCCCTGGTGGCGCAGTGGTTGAGAGTCCACCTGCCAATGCAAGGGACACGGGTTTGTGTCCCGGTCTGGGAAGATCCCACATGCCGTGGAGCGGCTAGGCCCGTGAGCCATGGCCGCTGAGCCTGCGCGTCCGGAGCCTGTGCTCCGCAACGGGAGAGGCCACAACAGTGAGAGGCCTGCGTACCGCAAAAAAAAAAAAAAAAAAAAAAAAAAAAAAATTTAGGTCTTAGATGCTATTTAGGACTTAACTCAGTAATTTTCATTTATTTTTGTTCAAGCAATTTATTATTTTTAGCCTTCAAGTACACGCTCATGTAGTTATAAAGCATCTCTATTACCAGAATTTTTTCCAACATATATAACTTGAACTTGAGAACCTAAGCCTCTTTTCCAAATGAAACTGTTTGTTTATAACTCAATTTTTGAGAACCTAAGTTTCCTTTACAAAACATCACATAACAGAACATCACACTGTGATTTTAAATTTATTTTGGGGGGAAAGTATATTGTGGAGGAAAGTATCCAGGTCACTGAATAAATTCAGGTCATTTGCTGGATGTAGGCTTTTGTGCACATCTTTGTTCCTTCATCTGCAAAAATTGGTGGGGGGGCGCTAATAATATTTACCTCACATGGTTCCTGGGAGGATGAAATAATGAATAATACATGCCTAGCTTATAGTAGCACTCAGTGAATATCGTTCCCCTCTTCTTTATGAGATTTGGCACACCATCCCATTCCTTTCTGTATTTTTGTGCCTATTATATAGAAAACACTCAGTGATTATTAAATGAATGAATAGTTTTATAAAGTATTTTCATAAATCATCAAATTTGAACTAAGCATGCTTCCTCCAGGCCCACATTTGTAGTAGATTTTTTTTCATTAATTCAGCAAATATTTATTGAGCACCTACTATGTGGCAGGCACTGAACTAGGCATAGTGGGTACAATGATTTGCAAACACAGTCACAATCCTTGCCTTCATGGAGGCTTCCATCTAATGGGATATTAGATTTTCCACAGTTTCCCAGTGGAAATAGTGCTTTATGGGACTGCAGTTTTATAACAGTGTCACTTAGACCTAGATGAGAGGTATCTGTAAGATCAGCAAAGGGCCAGCTTCCATACAATGCCTGTGTCAGAGGGAAAGAATTCAGTCGATTCAGATCATTTAACCCTAGGAAGAGAACCGCCTGGGAAAGTAAAAAATGTGCTGTGATCTGCCAGTCTAGGGTACTGACCTACAACCCTGACTTAATGCAGAGTCATTGATTCAGGTTACCTTTGATATCCCCTTGGGTTTTTAGAGATAGTTTCAAAGGTTCTCTTCTGCTTTCTTCCATCAGAATGGTCATGCCTTTGGCCAAAATGGACCAAGTCATGCCATGGTTATCTCTGAGGATCAACAGGGCTTTTGCTAGCTGCTGCAAACAAGATCTTGATCATTAAGAGCAGTGGTCTTTTTGGCACCAGACACTTGTTTGTGGAAGACAATTTTTCCACAGATGAGGGGGAGTGTGGATGGTTCAGGTGGTAATGCAAGCAATGGGGAGCGATGGGGAGCGGCAAATGAAGCTTCACTCGCTCGCCCGCTGCTCACCTCCTGCTGTGCGGCCTTGTTCCTAACGGGCTGGGGACCAGTAACAGTGGTTGGGGACCCCTGATTAAGAGCAGTTTTAAAATTGTGACTGAAACATTTGAACTTCCCTTTTCTCTTTGTTCTGTAGAGGACGTATGTATGGCTCAGAGGGCAGTAGTGGGAAAGGTGAGGTACTTTTAGTCTGAAAAGATGATGATGGGGCAGGAATGCCAGACAAGGAGCTGTAATAATCCTCTGTCCCCTCCACACCCTTGCATTCAGCAAAGACCTCCTGAATTCCTCTCTCACCTGTTCTCCTTCCTTACCAGTAGGTTGCAAGTCAACCCGAAAGCTGCTTGCAGTCTTCTTGTAATTTTCTCCTAGTCAAATATGGACCCAGGTAAGGGATTCCTGCCATCCAGTGGTCTCCAAGAGTTCAGTTTTCACAAAGTAGCCAGGACTTTGGATTTGTGTTGTCATGTTCATGCACACACCCCTGCTGGCTGCAGCTGGGTCTCTTGTGAAGTCAGTCCAACCAAAAGCACCTGTAGATGCTTCAGTCCCCTCCCTTACTGTCCACATTTACTCATCAGATCCTAGTAAAGAGGCATTGGATTTCAAGCTGTAAGGGAGCTAAAGAAATTTAGTCTAAGTCCCCTTTGTTTTACAGAAGGATAAAGAGAGGCCCAAAGAATGTCAGTGACTTGTCAAAAGTCACACAGTTAGTTAGTGGATAGACCAGACTGAAACCTAAGTCTCCTGACCACAGCTCCCACCCCCACCGCCCCATGCATCTTTTGGCTTACCCATGGATGTTCTTATGTGATGCCCAACCGTGTGATTTGTAGACAACTTTTAATTTGGTCTTGCTCTTTATCCACCCCGACAGTCCCTGTCTTTAACTGGTATATTTAGACCATTCACGTTTAAAGTGATTATTGATATAGGTAAATTAATATCTACCATGTTTCTGTTTGCTATTCATTGCCCTTGTTCTTTGTTTCTTTTTTTTTTGTCTTTCACTCTTTTTCTGTCTTCCCTGGTTTTATTTGAGCATTTTATATGATTCTGTTTTCTTTCCTCTCTTGACATGTCAATTATACTTCTTTTCAAATTCTTTTTAGTGGTTGCTCTAGAGTTTGCAAAACACATTTAGAACTAGTCCAAGTCCACTCTCAAATAACGCTGTACCACTTCAGGTACTGCACTACTATTCCCACTTCCTCTTTCCTTTCCCTTATGACATTGCTGTCATTCATTTCACATATCCATAAGGTATAATCACCAAATTCATATTTGCTATTATTATCTCAAGCCAACTGTTATCTATTAGATAATTAAGAATAAGAAACTTGAAGATTTTATTTTACCTTCATTTATTCATTCTCTAACACTCTTCTTTCTTTATGTAAATCTAAGTTTCCAACCTATGCTATTTTCCTTCTCTCTAAAGAATTTCTATCATTTCTTGCCAGGCAGGTCTACTGGTGACAAATTTCCTCAATTTTTGTTTGTCTAAGAAAGTCTTTATTTCTTCTTCACTTTTGAAGAATAACTTTGCTGAGTACGGAATTCAAGGATGTGTGTCTTTCTTTCAACCTTTAAAATAATTTACTCCACTTTCTTCTTGCTTATATGTTTCTTAAGAGAAATCTGATGTAATTCTTATCCTCACTCCTGTATAGGTAAGGTGTTTTTTTCTCCCTTGGGTTTCTTTCAAGATTTTCTTTTTGTCTTCACGTTGAATATGATATGCCTAAGTATAGATATTTTGCTATTTATCCTGCTTGGTACTCTCTGACCTTCCTGGATCTGTGGTTTGGTGTCTGTCATTAATTTTAGAAACATTTCTTTCAGCTGTTATTACTTCAAATATTTCTACTGTTTGTTTGTTCCTCCTTCCCTCTTGCCCACTCTCCTTTTCTCTCTCTCTCTCCCTCCCATACTTCTTTCCTTCTCTTTTTGGTATTCCCATTACACACAACTTATACCTTTTATAATTGTCCTACAGTTCCTAGATATTCTGTTCCATCTTTTATCTTCACATTTCAGTTTGGGAAGTTGCTATTGACAGCAACTTAGTCTTCAATTAGTGATTCTTTCCTTAGCCATGTCCAGTCTAGTGATGAGCCCATCAAAAACATTTTTCATTTGTTACAGTTTTTCTGACTTCTAGCAGTTTCTTCTCATTCTTTCTTAGAGTTTCCATCACTCTGCTTATATTACCCATCTGTTCTGGCATGTTGTCCACTTTTTCTATTAGAGCCCTTAGCATATCAATCATAATTGTTTTATTTATTTATTTTTAAAATTTATTTATTTTTGGTTGCGTTGGGTCTTCGTTGCTGTGCGTGGGCCTTCTCTAGTTGCAGCAAGTGGGGGATACTCTTTGTTGTGGTACACAGGCTTCTCACTGCGGTGGCTTCTCTTGTTGCGGAGCATGGGCTCTAGGTGTGTGGGCTTCAGTAGTTTTGGCACGTGGGCTCTGTAGTTGTGGCTTGGAGGCTCTAGAGCACAGGCTCAGTAGTTGTGGTGCACGGGCTTAGTTGCTCCATGGCATGTGGGATATTCCAGACCAGGGCTTGAACCCATGTCCCCTGCATTGGCAGGCAGATTCTTAACCACTGCGCCACCAAGGAAGTCCACCATAATTGTTTTAAATTACCAGTCTGCTAACTCCAACATCTCTCTCATATCTGAGTCTGGTTCTGATGCTTGCTTTTTCTTTTAAGATGGTTTTTTTTTTGCCTTTTGGCATACTTTGTAATTTTTTGTTCAAAGCTGGACATGATGTACTGGGTAATGGGGACTGAGGAAATAAGGATTTAGTGTGAAGTTTTATGCTTATCTGGCTAGAAATTAGGCTGTGTTACCTTGTGCTATAGCTGTGGTGGTTTCCTCTAGTGGCCTTGTTTTTGTCCTCCCTTCGCTGTCTCTGGGCTTTCCTAGAGACTTCTTCTTAAACAGGAGTTAAGGCTTTTAGTTCTTTCAGTCAAATCCCCTGTTATTGTACAGGAGCCCTATCGACATGGAGGTGAGGGGGAGCATCCTCAGTCCTGTGACTAGGTCTCAGTCTTTTGTTGAGCTGGAGCTGAGTATTTCCCTCCCCCCAGGTTAGTCAGGCTTTGGTAAAACCCTAGTTGATTAAGCTCTGGTAAAATCATTTCTCTCGAGGACAGATCTTGCTAAGGGAAACAGAGAGATCTGCCTTGAATTTCAAAGTGGTTACCTTTCTCCCCTTCCTGCTGGAAGAGCAAGGGGATTTTTGTCAGTTGATCATAGTGAGAACCTGGTAGGGATCCTGGAGGTAAAATTCATGAAAGTGTCGGGGCACCTGGACTGCCCCCTAGGAGCTTTTAACTCTCAAGCTCGTCCACGCTAAACCTCAGCAATTCATCAATTACACCTTAAAGTATTCCTACCCATCCTGGCACCAGCTGCAGACTTCTCTTGGACCTCTGCTCCTGCTAGACTGTGGTTCTCCGTAACTGCCTGTCCGTCTCTCTAGTTTTTGGTGCAGCAGTTTGCCCCATGACCTCAATTCTCTGACAGATCTAAGAAGACTTGTTGATTTTCAATTTACTTGGCTTTTTTTTCTTGTTGCAAGGATGGAAGTAAATACTTCCAAGCGCTTTACATGTCAGACTGGAAAGTGGAAGTTACCGTGTGATTCATAAATACGTCAAGTGAAACACAGGGTCATGGGCCATGAACTTTGGCAGGTATATAACAACAAAACAGCAACAAATATTGAGCACTAACTACATACCAGCACTTCATTATGTATTTCAGTGATCTGACAATACCTGTACAAAGGAGATACTGTTATTTTCCTCATTTGATAGATGAAAGAAAGAGGCTATGTAACCTGTCCAAGGACATACAGATTTAAGACTAAGACATGTAGAAGGGGGATGAACGTGCAGGCTGCTTGACTCCAGAGGACACACTCTCACTGCAATGCCCTAATGCCTGTCCCAGGATCAAAGTGTCTATTTGTCTTTTCATTCGGTAAATACGTGCACTAAGCATCATTCCCAGCACTGGAGAAAAAGACGGAGAAGGTCCTTATCCCCATTAATGTGTATATTCCAG
This sequence comes from Physeter macrocephalus, assembly GCF_002837175.3. NCBI lineage: Eukaryota > Metazoa > Chordata > Mammalia > Artiodactyla > Physeteridae > Physeter > Physeter macrocephalus. The sequence goes on along the minus strand of NC_041220.1, from coordinate 72,657,055 downwards.
TGGGAGAGAGAGCAAATAAATAAGCAAACGAATAAACAAGTTTATTCAGAGAGAGAGAAGAAGATGAAGAATTTAAACACAGTGATAAAGAATGCCAGGGAGGGCGGCTTCTTTAGAGAGGATGATCAGGGAAGATGTTGTCGCTGAGGAAGTGACATTAGAGCTGAGACCTAAGGGAGAGAACAGGTATGGGAAGAGCATTCCAGACAGAAGGAGGAGCTGGAAGTGGGAACAAGTATGGTGCGTTCAAGGAGGAGCAAGATGGCCCTTGTGGCTGGTCCAAGTGAGTGAGGGAGAAGATGGTCATAGGAGAGACCCGCGAGGGGGGCAGGGCCACACCAGTGCAGGGCTCTGTCAGGCATAGCAAGCAGTTTGCATATTATTTTAAAAGCCCTGGAAAGGAACTGCAAGATTTTAGACAGGGGAGCGACATATGCCTCATACATTTCAATGGCAAAAGTGAGCCTCAGACCACCGTCATGAGACCTGGGAGATGTTGTACCAGATTCAGCATGGTGGACCCACCCCCAAGGCTGGGTCTCCATGGGGGGATCCTGTCGAGGAGGGAGACTACATGTTGAGGCAGTGCCCTTGAGGACGGCTCAGGGTGTTAGCAGCAGCATGGAGTGGCGGCTGGTTAGAAGGAGAAAAAAACATGCCGCGGACTCAAGAATCTTGAAGCTTGCATGGCGCCCCGTGCAGGTCTGACTCTCAGGGCAGAGATCCCGTTTCAGGGTGTGCCCTGAACCACCCTAAGCTTCAGATGTACAGCCCTTCTTCCACACGGCAGAAACAGGTTCACCTTCCTCTGGCAAGATGGGTGGATGTGGTTGGTTTCCTCCTGCTGTGTCAACAGGCCACAGGCCTGACGGGGTCCTGACCCCGATGCCCCGAGAAGCCTTCCTGGTGTGGTTTTGGAAGATGACTTGCACACCTGCCTCACATCATCTCCTTCCACAGCATCTTGCCCTCCTGGGCACCTTTGGAGTCAAGTAGAAAGGACAAATAGCTTGGCTGTCTCTGAGCTCTGGTGATATGTGGATTCATCAAAGTGTTGTTGTATACATGCTGCTTTGTGACTCCATCAGTACTGTGGGATACTCTGACAGATGACGGGGTGGAAGTGGGAAGCAAGAGAGAGAAGAAACTCTCCCGGGGCTGCTGCATGAGGCCCAGCATTTTCCCTCTGTGCCTGCCTGGTAGGATTAACCACCCTTCCTACCAATAAAAATGTCCCTTTTAAAGTAGAGATTAAGATGGCTCCACCCCCCCCTAAGATGCTTCACCTCCTTCTTTGTTGTGGGTCTAGGTCAGTGGAAGCAGGTGACATGAGTGAAACCACCTCAAGGGAACGAAAAGGTGATAGCCTGGGGTGTCCTGAGAAGAGAGAGCAATTCTGTAGATGGACATGCCAACCAGTAGGGCTAGTCCATCTCTCATGTTGCCCTCCCCAAATATAACAGAGACTCTTTATACAAATCTTACCCTCTTTGTAGTACAATGGATGAATTCTTGATTAAATTTAATCAAGGTGATTAAATTTCGTAAACAAAAAATGATATACTTTAAAGGCATACAGAGAGTTTTTATTGAAAGAAATACTTGGTAAATAAAGTCGAGGGTATTTTTGCAAACAAATAGCTACCAGATTTTTACATGTTAATTTGGTTCCACACCTATATTGGATGAAAGTTACTCTTATTTAAGATGAATTCCACCTGCAGTCCTGTCAATTTGGAATCTATTCTGAAACATATTTTCAAGCTAAATGTTTCATTCTGCCTTCTTTTCACACAGAAGATGTTTAGTAGCGCACAGGCAGGGCATCCCCTTATCCATGTTCTTCCCCTACTGCCCCCAGCCCCCTAAATCCCTACTCGGCCACTAGTCTCTCCTGGAACCACAAAAGGTTGGAGCTGAGGGACCTTAGAAACTAAGTCTAATCCCTTTTCTAACAACTAACAACTAAAAAAACTAAGGGCCAAATATCTGTGAATATTTTTGTTTGTTTATTTTTTCCACACTGTCTCCAGAAATGCTTATGGGAGTTGAAGGAGACTGTGTCACAATGCAATTCCTTGACAAGCTACTTCTTCCTGTACCTGCCACCAAATATTTGGGCTCAGCTAGCATGTTGTCACTGCTTATTCTTCATTCCACTGCTATCCTGCCAGACACTCTTATGTTGCTGCTTTCTAGGTTTCCCAACCCACTGATTATTTTGCATTTTGGATGATTTCTCTCCCAGCTGCCTTCATTTGCATTTTTCCTAAATCAGATCTCATTGTGATCATTTCTATTCATATTTCTAACCTCTTTAGATCCATTTGTGTTATTTCTCTGTCCCCAATGATGTCTGCAGCACCTCCTAACTTGGCACCAGCCAAAAATGTTATTAAATGTGTACGCCTTGTTCCCAGTCATTAATGAAGGTGCTAAATAAAGCTAGATCTAACAGATCCATTGGGGCCTTCCATTAGCTGCCTCCCCCGACCCCATCCCCATAGATATTGAGCTGTTTTTCATCTTTGGTTCTTGTTTATTAAGGTTCAAGCTTTTCAATCATCCTGTCCTAGTTCCTACTAGCACCAATCAGAGCTCTTGTCACACAAATGTTTCAAGGATGCTGTTTTACATGCTTTATTAAGCTCCAAAGGTACGATAGCTGTGGAAGTCATTGAATCAACAATTTTAATTAACGGTAAAATTTATAGTTTCATATGCCAGAGGAAATTTTTAGCCTTGCTTTTAAAAACTCTTCTAGAAGGCAGACACATTTGATTATCTTTATCTCTCCTATTTATTCTTCTATAGCTTTTTGTGTAAATCTGCTGGTTAATTCTCTTTGAATTTAAAGGTGCATAAACCATTACGTGCTTGTGAGGAACACAAGTGATATATATGAAATGGCCCTTGTCATGAGGAGCTTATGATCGGATAGAGCAGGCTAGACCTAAGTATAATGAGGAGGGACTCCAACCAGACAATGTGGAGTTAAATTGCTTGGAAGCTTCAGACTGACTCTTAGGGCTGCAAAAATAGGATTATGAATTAGGATGTTAAGATAAAGCCTAATGCAAAGGGGAAGTTTTGTGCTGAAAACTCAAAAGGTAAAAAGGATTTGTATAGGCAAGGAAGGAGTGGGGGAACATAGGGAAACATCTGAGCTGAGGTAGAGAGAGAGGAATGATCGTGACATACTGTGTGGGGTCTCGGAGCAGTAGAAAATCGGTCTGATTGAAGAAAGAATCTGACTGGTGTAGCCTCAGTTTGCAAATCCAGTTGGCTGTATGGCATCTCTCCTTGGATGTCTCTTAGGCATCTCAAAATCAATGTGCCCAAAATTGAAGTTGTGACTCTGCCCTCTCTCGCCAAACTACTTCTCTCCTAGTTTTCCCCACCAGAAATCTGGGTGTCATCCATGATTTCTCTAGTCCCCTAATCATCCCTCATCCGACCTTTAAGCCAATCTCTTTAAGTTCTACCGCTCAGTTATATCTTGAATCTGAATAATTCTCATTTCTGCCACTCTCTAGGCCAAGCCATGACTGTTTCTTGCCTGGACTACTACAAAAACCCCAGCCCTTGCCCCTCTCCGTACCACAGCCAGAGAGAACATACTGAAAATTAAACCACTCTCTAGCAAGAAAAGAAAATCTTTCAGTGGCTGAGCATTGCCTTTGGAATGAAATCCAACCTTGTTATCATGGCATAGAAGCCCTGGTGTGATCAGGCTTTATACACCAGTGCTCTGTTTCCACACCACATGGGTGTGCTTCAATACAGTTGTAATACTAACCATTTGAGTTAGCTTCAGATCCACAAAGAAAAGCCCCAGTCCTCCACATGGATGCCCGTGCTTCAGATCCAGCCACGAGCAGGGGTCTCCAGGCCCCCCGTATCTACAGATTCAGGGCTTCCCACAATTCCCTCATGTTCAGTAATTCTCTAGAACAACTCACAGAACTGAAGAAAGTGCTATACTTACTATTACAGTTTTATTAGAAAGGATACAAATCAGGACCAACCAAATGGAAGAGACACACAGTGGGAGGTCTGGGAGGTTCCCTCATCCAGAGTTTTCTCGCCTCTCCCCGTGGAGTCAGCTCACCTCACCTTCCCTGCACATCAGTGGGTTCATCAGCCAGGGAGCTCCTCTGAGCGTCAGTGTCCAGAGCTTTTACTAGAGTTTTATTAGAAAGGCGTGATTGATTACATCACTGGCCATGTGACTGAGCTCAATCTCCAGTCCCCTTCCCCTACCAAAGGGCCAACCCTCTAATCACATGCTTGGTCTTTCTGGTGACCAGCCCCAATCCTGAAGCTATCCAGGGGTCCCTACTGAGTCACCTCATTAGCAGAATGATGTCACTCCTATCACTCAGGAAATTCCAACAGTTTTTGAATCTCTGTACCAGGAACCACTGGGGACAAAGACCAGGTATATCTTCATTTCACCACAAAGCCTCCCAGACCTCATGTGGCACTACTCTTGCCCTCCATGCACAGACATGCTGGTCTTCGCTTAGCCCCTGGACTGTGCCACGTCCTTGCCTCTCCCTAAGACAAGTCCCTTCTCCCTGTCTCACTCCCACCCAACTCCCACAGCCTAAGATTACCTGATCAGAAGGTCCTCGCCTATCTCAGTGTCACCCTTGTATCTCCCCATACTTATTTGCTGCATTGCACCTGATTTTATCTATGTTTGTCCCCTCCATAAAATATAAACTGTATGAGGACATAGCCTTGATTGTCTTGTTCCTTCTTTATCTTCTAGCACATACCAACATTCAGTACATATTTGTCAAATTAAAGAATAAGTAAAGGGGGAAAGTTAAGAATATTCAGGCCAGTTGAAGCTATTTGATTGCTAAGAAGAAGAAATGTTTAGGCTTGATGAGAAAAGTAATACAGAGAGGTTGTCAAATCAGAAGCAAGAGAGTGATAGGTTTGGGGGGCATATGAATACGGGGAGTATGATTGCAGTGTACCAAATGTATTGTGGAGGGGAAAGGACTAGAGGCAGGAGGCTTTAGAGGGCTATTACAGGAGTCCTGGTAAACTGATGAAAGTCTGAACAAGGGTGGTGGTGTAGGAATGGAGTGAAAGGGGAAAATCTGAGATTTTTAAAGAAAGATGCCCTTGACAGGTTTTTTTTAGCTTTAACTTTTTATGTTGAAATCGTTTCAAACTGACAAAAAAGTTGCAAAAATACCATGAAGAGCTCCTGTACACCCTTCACCCAGACTCATTAATTGTTAACACGTCGCCTCATTTGCTTTATTATTCTCTTTCTTTGTCTATGTGTAGTATATGCAGTCTTCTTGTTATTTATTTCCTGAATCATTTGCAAGTAAGTTATAAACGTCATGCCTCTTCATCCCTAAATACTTCAGTGTGCATCTCCTAGTGGGAAAGACATTTCACAGGAACACAGTACATGTGCCAACACCAGGGAATTTAATGTTGATACAATACTATATTCAGGATCCTAGCCCAGGAACCAGTTCAGGATCCTGCATACCAATGAGTTGACCTGTCTCTTTAGTTCCCCTTCATCTGGCATAGTTCCTTGGTCTTTCTTTGATGTTATGACATTGACATTTTTGAAATGTGCAGACCAGTCATTTTGCAGAATGCTCCTCATTTTTGGTTTGCTTGTGTTTCCTCATAACTACACACAAGACTGTGCATTTTGGGCAGGAATGCTACATTAAGGATCCTGTGTGCTGAGCATCAAACAAGAGGCACATGGTATCACTTTGTCATATTATTGGTGGTATGAACGTCAATCCCTCAGTTAAGGTGGTGTCTACCCGGTTTCTCCACTGTAAGATTACTATTTTTCCATTGGTAATTAATGAGTAATTTATGCTGAGATCCTATGAACCTATGTAATATGTTTTTTTTCATCAACCTTTTACCCAATAATTTTAGCACACCTTGGTGAGTCTTGCCTGAATTGGTTATTGCCATGGCACCTGCAAAATGGTGATTTTCTAGCTCCATTATTTCTTCTGCATTTGTTGGTTGGTATTTTACTTCTTGTTTATTTATTTATTATGGGCTTGTGGGTTCTTGTTTTATTAAATGGATTTTAATACCTTCCTGTTATTATTTGTCTTAATGCCCCAAATTATTCATCAAATTACCGCAGTTTGTTCAGTGTCAGGCACTACAGACGGACTCCTGTGTCCTTTTGACATGTCCCCATCAGTTTTTGAGCAATTCCTTACTTTCTGGCGTAACAAAATATACCAAGTTCCTCTTGTGCTTTTCCTGCCTTTGTCCCGGCACCAGCCATTTCACCAAAGAGTCCTTATTCCTTTTTAGTGGGGAATGGTATTTAAAAACCAAGATCTGGGAGTGAGATGTGTCCATGGCTACGGGGCTGTCATTGTTTTCCAGGCCCTTTCTTCCCCAAAATTTTGACTTATGGAGTAAAGGAGATCTAGGTTAGGAGACTAAACAATGGTCACATCATGAACCAAAATCCTCCAAAACCCAAACTGGGAAGATTCACAGAAGGCAAACTAGTCTACCAAGAGGATTACCCAAGCCATCTTTAAAATGTTTGTTAAAAATGTGTTTTAAAAAATATGTGTTGGACTTCCCTGGTGGCGCAGTGGTTAAGAATCCACCTACCAATGCAGGGGACACGGGTTCGAGCCCTGGTCCAGGAAGATTCCACATGCCATGGAGCAACAAAGCCCATGCGCCGTAACTCCTGAGCCCGTGTGCCACAACTACTGGATCCTGCACTGTTAGAGTCCGTGCTCCGCAACAAGAGAAGCCACTGCAGTGAGAAGCCCGCACACCTCGACGAAGAGTGGCCCCCGCTCACCACAACTGGAGAAAGCCCACTCACTGCAACGAAGAGCCAACGCAGCCAAAAATAAAATTAATTAATTAATTAAAAATATAAAATAAAAAATATGTCTTACTCAAATACATTCTCGTTGTAAGGGATAAATACTGGAGTAACAAAAGAAAATATGAGACCCCCTTTCTTACTTTACAGTCTTTAAGTTTTGTCAACAAACACTTCTTTAAACTGCTAAAGTTGGCTTTTCAACATTTGCCTGGCTCCTAAAACCTCCCCAGGCTGAGTGGCACAGGAGGACTAGGCAGCAAGTGGGGACTTGTTCTCTCAAAGCTGCAATTTGCCAGGTGGTGAAGACTGCTGCCAGACTTTTCTTGGGGACTTTCTGGGCTCTTCTTACAGATTTCCAGTATTATCTGGAGGGAAATCAATACTGACCCAGTATCAAAAGTGGGGAAAGCACCGAATGTTCTTCACTGTTTGAATAGTACAGTGTTGGCATCTGAACTGGGGGAGATTAAATTCAGACCCCAGAGACTGAGATAAAGTCTATTTCAAATGAGCCTTAGGGTCCCTAAAGAGTGGAGGCCACAGCATCTTTCCCTCTTTGACCCCCTTGATAAAACGACTCTTTTCTCAGACAGGACATCATTACTCACAAGACACAAACACACACACACACAAACATGCACACACACACGCATATACACACGTTCTACTCTAAAACTTGCCTATTGAAGCTAACATGTTGGTCCTAGTTTCTTTTTCACTACTGACTGAAAACAAAGATGTATTATGAATACAAGTGGAATTCCCTTTGGCTATGTTTTGAAGCCACCTGGTAAACTTTCCCTTTTGGAATTTTAAGCAGCCACACAATTGAATTAGGGGACAGAACAACCACACTGGTGTCTGGTCAGAAGCAAGCATCTGTTTGCAGCTATGCTAGGGGAAAGCCAGTCACTGGTTCTGGTCTCAGATCTGTTGACTGGGACAAGCTAAATGCTGTTTAACTTGGCCTTCATCTTGCTACCCAGAGCAAATTACGTGGGCCTTACAAGACAGTTTCCCCTATGGCCATTTAAAGGACTTGATTCAAGAATTTATTCTGAACATAAAAGGAAGTTGGGGAAGAGTAGTTCTGACAGAGTGGGTTGCTTCAAAATCTGCTTCAGTGGAGCTTTTGAGATTGATTACCTTTGCTCAAGTCCCAGAGAATACACAAAGGTTGCACTTATGGAGAAAAATCACCACATGATCAATTTCAATTTCTATGGTCTCAGCAGGGATCCCATTTAGGGATATTATCTATGATGGAGAGTGAAGTAATAGAGGTACAAGACAAAGGATGGGTTTAAGTGAGGGCACTGTCACCCTGGTTGCAGTGTGATTGGTTGGTTAGTGCTAATAAGAACAAAGATAGGAGAAGGGTGACATAAATACACTATCGTGTAAAACAGATAGCTAGTGGGAACCTGCGGTATAGCCCAGGGAGCTCAGCTTGGTGCTCTATGATGGCCTAGATGGATGGGATGGGGTTGGGGGATGAGAGGGAGGCCCAAGAGGGAGGGGATATATGTATGCATATAGCTGATTCACTTCATTGTACAGCAGAAACCAACACAACATTGTAAAGCAATTATACTCCAATTTAAAAAAAAAGGCAGAAAAGGTAACAGAAAAAAAAAGATATATCACTGACTGGATTACTAGATGAATATTATTGCTTCATAGTTTTTCCTAACCTGGGGCTGATGGCAGAAGCTGGGTTATTTTGATTCCGGGGTATAGAAATTTAAAAATAATCTGTTTCCCTCATATTACAAAAGAAAAACTTGATCATTATGACAACGTAGAAAATACAGACAAACTGAAAGAAAAAATTAAAAATCACCCACTGCCCCACTCCCTACGGAGAACAACTGTAAACATGTTGACTTATACTTTAAAATTTTTCTGTGCTTAAATACATATTTTTATTAAGAATGCATTCATTACTGCATCTTTTATTTTGAAAACTGTCTTTCACTTAACTACCTTCTACCTCATCTCTACATGTCAATACTACAATATCCCTTTTTGTGAGTTTTTAAATACAAAACCAACAGATGCTCTTGTTAAAAATTTCTGAGTATAGAATAAAATGTAAAAGTATTTCTCCTACCTCCCAGTCTTACCTCCCCTAAGGTAACCCTAAGACTTTTCCTTAATATTTCTCTTTGGAAACTTTCTATGTACACACATGCACGAGCGCGCGCGCGCGCGCACACACACACACACACACACACACACACAGAGTATTCAATTAACTAATGTATCACAAGGTACAAAGTCAAATCCTGTTATGTGGAAATTCAGGGTTTTTCCAAGTTTTCACTTCAATGAGCATCCTTGTGATTAAGTATTTGCACACAGCCATGATTATTTCCTTAAGATAAACTCCAGAAAACTAACTGCACAATTTTAGCACTTTTAATACGTGCAGCATATTTGCCCTTCACATGGTTTCTGCCAATTTCTCACGCTCACCCATAATCAACATTGAATTTTTAAAAAATCTTTAAAAGTATAACACATATAGAAAAGTGTCCAAACCATGGGTTAGCCCTGTCCAATATGGTAGCCACCAGCCGCATGTGGCTGCTGAGTACTTGACATGGGGTTGGTCCAAGTTGAGGCGTGCTGGAATTGTAAAATACAAGCCCAGTTTTGAAATATGGGTACAGAAAAATATCATATAAAATATATCATTAATGATTTTATGCTAATAATATATTGAATGATATTTTGGATGTAGTATGTTAAGTAAAAATATATGATTAAAATTGATTTTTTACTTGTTTATTTTCACTTTTTTAGTGTAGCTACTAGGAAAATTTAAACCACATATGTGGCTCACAATTGTATTTCTCTTGGACAGCACAAAGTAGGACATGGTATGGCTTCTTGGGTAATAAAACCTGCCACTGAGGGGTATGTATACCCCTGATTGGCTCTCTTCCTCTTCCTCTCCTGCTCCCCCGACCCCACCTCTGCCTGTGCCTCAGTTAGAGCTAGCGCTCTTAGAACTAATGTAGCTCCCTTCACCACAACAATTCTTTGTCAGGAGTGATCAATAAACACAGGGTGAGTGTCCACTATTGAAGGTAATGGGGTATTAAGACCGTGATCTACCAGAACCGACCGTTAAGTACAAACTCGAAGTTACAAGTTGAATCATTTGTTAATTGATTTGTTAGAAAGTGTACGTACTTAGGCTTCAGGAATTGCTGCTGAGTCCAGCATCATGCCCCTATTAAAATGTGCACACAGAGCCTGGACAGACGGAATACGCACACTTGACAAGTCAGTTCATTGATGGAAGGTCACCATCTCTTGTCAGCCCTCAGCTTTCCCTTCCTCACATATTGACTGTACTAAACACACCCTCGGTACACACACCTTTTCATCAAACACAAATGCTGTTCCCAGGTTGGCTTCCACACCCAATCACTTAGGGGTAGAAGCAAAATGCAGATAAGTAGGAAGAAAAAGGCCCAGAGACGAGCATGTGAATCTTACTTCCTTTCTGCCCTATTGTTGGCTTACATCTTGTTCTTTGAGTCACTTTTTCGCTGGACTCAGCTTTAGAGTTTTAAAAAAAAAAGATTTTTTAAAGTACATCTTAAAGTATTTTTGCCTTGATTGTATGCTCAATTATTTGGAATGTGGCCCAAATCCTTGCTTGATTCCACTGCTTCAGTCAAAGTAGCTTCTGTCTGGAAGGTATTAAAGTAAGAGGGATTAAAATAAAGAAATATCTCTGTTCCAACTTGTCCTCCTCATCATTCTTTTATTGTTCTATCATGCTTAATTTTATGAGAATAATGTTTCTAGCCCTTTGGAACTCTCCACTTAGAGTTTTTATAAAATTGCATTGCAATAAATTTAAGAACCAACATAACAGTTTAACAAGGAAAATGAGACTTCTCTTTAAAAGACTCTCCCTCCCCTAAACTTGAAGAATAAGGGAAGTATCTTGTGGAAACGAGTGTGAACTAAGAACCGAAGGAGCACCATCTCTGTTCCATTATTGGTTTGACTTACTAGATGAACTTGAATACATGTCTTCTAAACCTTAATTTTGCCATCTGTGGACTAGGGACAGAGAGTTCCCCCTCCTTCCTATGTTTAGTTGGGTTTGCAATAAAATCAATAAACTGGATGCAAAAGTAATAAATTATTCCTTGGGCTGCAATGGTCTTGACGTTTGAAATTCCTTCCGGACTCCAGATTCTGTGATTATAAATAATAAGTGCTTTCACTCTTTCCAACCACTGTGTTTCAACACACTGGTAAAATTTAAAGACCTCTTTCTTATCGCAGTAAGCCAGGCTACAATTTTTTTTTTTTTTTTTTTTTTTTTGCGGTACACGGGCCTCTCACTGTTGTGGCCTCTCCCGTTGCGGAGCACAGGCTCCGGACGCGCAGGCTCAGCGGCCATGGCTCACGGGCCCAGCCGCTCCGCTGCATGTGGGATCTTCCCGGACCGGGGCACGAACCCGTGTCCCCTGCATCGGCAGGCGGACTCTCAACCACTGCGCCACCAGGGAAGCCCCAGGCTACAATTTTTGCCTTACACAGATTGCTAAGCACTTTTTTCCCCTCTTTATATTCAAAGCTGAGCATATACTTCTTAAGGTCTTTCTACCTTCCCTCTTTCTGTCCCATTACCCAAGGGTTAAGCAAATTTTAAAAGTTTTCAATGGTGCTATAAAATGAACAAGGTTGAGTTGCCTTCCAGCAGCACTGGGTGAGCCAGAGAGACAAAAAACTCCATGAAATATTTTTTGGTTAAAAAAACTTAAAACTTTGAGGATAAAACAGTTCTCTCTCTTCTCATCAGCATGAAGCCAATATCTGTGAAATGGCAGATTCCTAATGAAAGCATGACTAAGTACTGAATAGTAAGGTATAAAACATTATTACCTTTTTTTTTTAAAAAAGAGCTTATACACTATATATATTTATTTTTATTTTCATTATAGTTGGCCCTTGAACAACTTGGGGGTTAATCCATCTATAATTTATCGTTGGCCTTTCCTATCTGCAGTTCCTTTACATCCTCAGATTCAACCAACCTCAGGCCGTGAAGTGTACTATAGCATTTACCATTGAAAAATATCCGTGTATAAGTGGACCTGCACAGTTCAAACCAGTGCTGTCCAAGGGTCAACTGTAATTTTCCTATCTAAAGCACTACTTCCCAACCTAATTTGTTGTCTCAAAGCTTTGAAAGCATTATCAGATAAAAACAAATCTGAGTATACATTGAAAGTTTATAGATCTCATTGGCCCATGGCTATAGCTAAGATTTCATTAACAGTGTCAGCTGAAATGCTGCCCTGATAGCTCACCCAGGACCTCCAGCTCCTGTCACCAGAGGGTCAACAGGCTGGTCCCCCATGTGTGTCTGAGCCCCACCCTGTCTGTGGGTTTGGCAGAGTCTGCTGGACTCTGATGCTTCTCCTTCCTTGGGCACCAGAGTCTCTCTTGGGTTTCCAGTGAGTGCCACCTGCCCCTCAGGCATTGCTGCTTCTCCACGTTGTAGATTCGGCCAAGTACACCAGTTTCCTCAAGGACCCGAAGTCCCCTCCCCTCCTTTCTGTGACACACTGTTAGAGCAGTCCTCAAACAATATTATTTGTGCCTCGGTATTTTGCAGAGATTTGGTGAAGTACCTCTTTGTGTTTTTACTTACTGACTTCCTCTTTGCTGTGTGTTGGACACGAACTCCATCAAAGTGGGGGAGGGAGGGCAGAGAGAGCCAGACCAAGAACTAACCCCCTTCCATACTCAAGGTTACACCTCTCCTCTGACCACCAAAACTTGAGGACAGATGTCTCTCTTCTTGACATGAACGATCTCCCAGGAGACTTCGGTAACCAGAACTTTCTTCAGGTTTCCCCACTAGTTCACTCAACAAGCCTGAACCTCCTGCAGTGGGCACATTCCAAAGACAAGCTAAGATCCCCACTAAGTGAGGATGTACTCTTATTTGGATGAAAACCACCCCAGACCAACCCCCAGGGATTGAACTTGAGGTTGAGAGATTGCCGTCGAGGGTGCGAGCAAGTCTAAGTCAGTGATGAGGAGAGGGGGTGGGGCGGGGGGAGGGGAGGCTGAGGCACTTCGGGGAAGGCGCCAGGGTGTTTTAGCCCTTCACTCAGCTCTGCATTCTCTCTGCAGAACGACATCTTCGAGTGGTCCAGGGACCACCGAGTCCACCACAAGTACTCGGAGACCGACGCTGATCCCCACAACGCCCGCCGGGGCTTCTTCTTCTCCCATATCGGGTGGCTGTTTGTCCGCAAGCATCGGGCCGTTATCGAGAAGGGGAGGAAGCTTGACGTCACCGACCTGCTGGCTGATCCTGTGGTCCGGTTCCAGAGAAAGTAAGTGAACGGACACCATCGATCGTCCCTGAGGGACAGGACCTGGAGACAGGGCACAATGGGGTGCAATAATATCCCCAAACAGTTCTCCGCATAGCACTTACCCTGACAATGGGTCTTCTTGTCAGGATTGCTGTCTGTTTATTCATTCCTTTTTATTTATAAAAATTTTTTTATTATATATGTATATTTTTAAATTAATTCCTTTTTGATCATTCCGTTTTCCCCTGTTCACACATTTGTTTCGAATTTGAACTTGATTTTGAAATGCATTGCCTTTAAGCCCACTTGTCATTTCCTTCAGACCTACCTGAACTACTGATTTCGTGGAATGTTTCTGTAGTTGTCCTCGCTCGCTCATTCATGTTTCCCTGGGGTAGCGAGGAGGAAAGAGAGGACTTGCTTATTTTAGTGACACACTTGACTTCAACAGGACTGGACTCCCTCCAGGTCCCCTGCTCTGTTCTCCCTGAATTCTCTTGTAGTGAGGCCTCTTCTCCCCCCACCCCTGGAAATGGTAACACCAGTAGGTTTCTGTGCAGAGAAAACGTGACCATGTAACAAAGAGCCTCAAAATGCTTGTGTGCACTAATGGTGTCAGCTGAGCGTATTCAGTCCGTCAGCGTTTGCAGGGTGGATCTACGTTCAACAAGCGCATGGTGAAAGCTTGCCTGTTATCGTGCTGGCAAGTGGAGGGCGACCACGGTTCACGTTTTAACTAGGGAGCTGGCCTGGGCTCTATCCATGTTGGTCTGGATCTGTAAAGTTGGCCACAATGAGAGCATTTATAAATGGGCTCGTTGCCCCAAAGCAATGGATTTATGTGCAAAGAGGGACAATTTTGGGATCACACTCTGGTGAGAGCCTTGAGATAATATGGTGAACAAGTGGTCACTGGACACCATCTGACAGGCAGGAGTCATTTGAGGACTCATTCCAAACAGAATCTCCCGATAATGGAAATGGAGTCTGTGCCTTTGACACAAGAGATCCTTGCACGAGAGGAAGTATGGCTGAGAAACGTGCTCATTTTCCCCTCAGTGGATGGTGGGACAGGTTGCGAAGGCTCACACTTGGGCTCCTCCGGGTCCTTGCAAAAGGATTGACCACTCTAAAGCTCAGTTTCAGCTGTAAAATGGGAATAACAGTAGTACCTATCTCTCACAGCTTTTATGAGGACATAATGAAAAAAAATGTATGAGAAATGCCTGGCATTTATATAGTAAGAGCTTAGATTCGTGATGTCTCTTATTCCACAGGCAGCGGCAACTCCAGAGGATTCCCTGTCTTTCCACACCCTGCTTCTGTTGGCTTCACCATAGGGTCTTCTCTGTGCTCCTCCATACAGCTCTTTCAGGTGGACGCAACCAGTATCAATAGCCAAAATTTTATAGTAGATGTTTTCAATTTACAATTAAATGACTTGTTGATTTTGATTTTTCACCATGAGAGTAAAAGAGGAAAATCTGCAAAATTCAGGAAAGTAGAAAGAAACTCATGTGCGGTCCTAACACACAAACACAGCCACGGTTCAGATTCTGTAGTATCTCCTTCTATATTTTATGTGTATTTTTGACATATTTTACATGATGGCAGTCGAACTGCTTATGTAATTTTATGTCTTGCCTTTTAACTTCAGATTATATTGTAAGCACCATTATCAAAGGCTGCATGGGTTCACCGTTTGAGTGTCATCGTTTATTTAACCATCACTCTGTGATGGGATATGTATGTCATTTCCAATTTTGTGATATAAATGATGTTGCTATACAATTAGTAATGCTTTGGGACAATCAGACCTTAGATTAATTTGAAGAGCTCAGATGAGGAGGCAGAGGATCTTCTGTTTTATTCCTGAGAACCAAGCTGAGAATAATAGTCTGGGTTTCTCTGACCATAAAAATGGAAGGTTTTTTTCATCTTTTCCCTTTAAAAAAATATGGTAATCTGATTCATTAGGTGTATACTCATGGTACCTATATCCAAAGACTATTGCTGAATGCAGGCAGAAGAACAAAGGCTATTTCGGCATGTTCCTTGAATAGTTATCTGAGAACATCTTTCATCGCCAGTCCAGTGACCAAAGGAGATTGTAGCTATCAGAAACCACTCACTCATATTATCATTTCTTATATATCATTGAGCTCCTGCTAGAAATCGGTGCTGAGGATACGACCTTAAAGATTGGTCTCAGTTCCCCCAGAATTTGCAGTCTAGCAGGGAACCCACAAATTAACTTACAGACAATTATGCTTTAGAGAGAAGAGTGCTATAATAGGGTAGAATAAGGCACCATGGGAACACAGAAAATGGTCTCCTAGCCCACCCTACCGGCTGGAACTAGCTTCTAAGCCAAGACCTGAAAGATGAGAAGATGGTAGATGAGGATGGGGACAAGGATATTTATCATGTCTGTCATTTCATAGAACTATATAGAGCCATTGAACTTTGGTGCTAGGAGGGACCTTACAAATCAGTTAACCCATGCCTTCCATTTTTTCCTATGAAAAAACTAATAAACGAAATTTAAATAGAAAGTTGGGGATAGAAGTTCTGTCAGTCTATTTGGGCTGCTATAACAAAAATACTATAGCCTAGGTGGCTTACACACAAACATTTATTTCTCACAGTTTTGGAGGCTGGGAAGCCCAAGATCAAGGCACCAGCAGATTCGGTGTCTGGTGAGAGCTCTCTACCTAGTTCATGTTCATAGATAGCCATCTTCTTGCTCTGTCCTCACACTGCAGAAGGGGCAAGGGAACTCTCTGGGGTCTCTTTCATAAGGGCCCTAATCCTATTCATGAGGGCTCCACCCTCATGACCTAATCACCTCTCAAAGGCCCTCATTGCATTGAGGATTATGTTTCAACATGCAAATTTGGGGGGGACACAAACATCAGTCTATAGCAAGTACCTACATCTCAGATTATTTGCTCAGTGTCCTTTGGATTATGCCTCGTTGTCTGAAAGGAGCTCAACAGTTCTCTGAGGTGTGGGTGGACACTCATGTCCTTTGGTAATTATCCAGCCTAGAGAACGTGGAGATCCGTAATCCAAAATGAGGCTTAGAATCACGAACTAAAGGAAGAGAGCTTCCAAGATACACAACAATACTGTGGCCATTTGGGCATTTTTCATGTTCGTGAAGCCAGGTTACCAGCCCTGACAGTCAGGCCATGTGGAGGAGATAAATTCCTTAAGGAATAAGTCCTTGCACTTAGGGGTGGGAGCTAGAGTGGTCAATCCCATCAGCAATGGCACTGTCATATCAGGTCTCAGACCCTGCTACCCTAGGCTGAGTGGGGAGCTTCCTAAGAAATAGAGAAAGGTGCCCAGCTCATTTGGGACCCAGTCCTGGGCCATTTCAGTGGCACCCCTTAGAGAGTCCGTTTCTCTGTAATCCTCCTAGGGCAAAATTCCCTGTTCCAGTTTCGGTGGCCGGGGTTTGTTGCTGATTCCACTCCCTCCTAGGGAGCAATGTTTGTACAAAGAGACCCAGGTAAACACTTGAAGAGTTTCCTCAAACAGGCAGATGTGTAAATGGGAGGGACCCAGGATCTGGAGACTCCTCCTTCAGTCAGAACACTTAGCTTTTGCTTGTCTGTAAAGCTTTTGATTTCTCCATCGAATCTGAATGAGATCCTTGCTGGGTAGAGGAATCTTGGTTGTAGGTTCTTCCCTTTCATCACTTTAAGTATATCATGCCACTCCCTTCTGGCTTGTAGAGTTTCTGCTGAGAAATCAGCTGTTAACCTTATGGGAGTTCCCTTGTATGTTATTTGTCATTTTTCCCTTGCTGCTTTCAATAATTTTTCTTTGTCTTTAATTTTTGTCAGTTTGATTACTATCTGTCTCGGCGTGTTTCTCCTTGGGTTTATCCTGCCTGGGAGTCTCTGCACTTGTTTGTTCTGTATTTCTTCTAGGTCTTTGTTAAACATTTCTTGCATCTGCTCGATCTTTGCCTCCATTCTTTTTCCGAGGTCCTGGATCATCTTCAATATCATTATTCTGAATTCTTTTTCTGGAACGTTGCCTATCTCCGCTTCATTTAGTTGTTTTTCTGGGGTTTTATCTTGTTCCTTTATCTGGTACATATATGGACTTTGGGAGAAGTTGCCTCTATACCTGTGTGTGTGTGTGTGTGTGTGTGTGTGAGAGAGAGAGAGAGAGAGAGAGAGAGTGAGTGAGCAAGGGAGAGAGAGAAAGAGAGAGAGAAAATACATCAACTTCATTAGTATCATTTTTCTTTCCCCACATTGACCATCCATTTCTATGTGTGAAATTCCCCTGGCAAGATGAGGAGACAGTTTCTCAAATGTCTGGAATCTGAATACTTCAAACACAAGCATGTTAGACATATTACTCAATAGGTGTCAATGAATTCTTGAACTGCTGTTTGTAAAGTGTTATCTTGGCTTCATTGTTGATGGCAATAAAGGCATCTTCATGTATCTTCGAGTCACTTCAGTAGCCAATAATAGCTGCCGTTTATTAACTGCCCACTATGTACTTACATTATGTCTTTATACACATTCTCTCTGATCCTTTCAATAACTCTGTCATGTAGATGATGGTACCTGGATTCTGGACTTGAATTCTAAAGATTCTGGCTCCGCATGGCCTTGATTAACCAAGTCAAAAAAAAATAGTATATGTTTGCACTAAATTATTCTTTCCCTAGTAAAATATTACTTTACTGCCAAAACTGAGAAGAAATCTTAGCTAGTTTTCATGTAAATTTTAAATAATTACATAGAAGTCAAAGCAAGATTCGAATGACATTTGAAAGATTAGATTGACAAAATGAAAGACATTTTGGTGCAAGTAGATATCAGTCTCACTAATATTTAGACATTATCAATTCCTGGCTCTCTTTCTAGACCATGTAGAGAATAGTGTTTTAATATTTGCTTGGAATAAACAGTCCTTTAAGTCATGTATACGGTTACAGCCCCAAAGCTTCAGCCAGTAGACAGCAACCCTTATAAGAAACTTCTATTTAATCCTTATTTATTCTCTAAAAAGTTAGATCTATTACAATTGGCTTATGCATCAGAGAAAAAGACTCCTTTTGCCTTTCCTTTGTCTCTTCTTTACCATATAGTAGAGCAAAAAAAGTGGAAAAAGTTTTTCATAACAGAAAATTCATTTTCTAGTTATTACTTCTTCTAACAATTACCTTATAAAATTTCTCTAATCTCTTGAAAATTAGTTAAAATTTTGATGTATAACCTTCTAAACTTTTTTAAATGAATCATGCTGTGTTTTCTTTCTACAAAAATGTATTCATACTCTATATACTATTAAAATAAGAAAAAACATATTTAATATTTACCTTAATTATTTCCTTTCCAGCCTCTTTATTGTGTGTGTGTGTGTGTGTGTGTGTGTGTGTGTGTGTGTGTGTATCCTAATTGCCATTTGATATCATCCTGCCTGAAGAACTTCTTTTACCATTTCTTGTAGCACAGGTTTATTGGCAATAATTCTCAACTTTTGTTTGTCTATAGGTCTTTATTTTATCTTCATCTTTGAAAGGTATTTTTACTGGACATAAAATTCTGGATTAGCAGGGTTTTTCTTTCAGAATGATAAGATGTCAATCTTGCCTTGCATAAGATCTGAGGAGTCTGCTGGGATTCTTAGTATTATTCCTCTGCATGTATTGTTTCTTCTCGCTGCATTCAAGATTTTTTTCTTTATCTTTGGTTTTCAGCACTTTGACTCTGAGGTTTGTTTGTTGTTGTTGTTGTTGTTTTTCAATTTTATTTTATTTATTTTTTTATACAGCATGTTCTTATTAGTTATCCATTTTATACATGTTAGCATATATATGTCAATCCCAATCCCCCAGCTCATCACACCACCACCACCCACCCCTGCCACTTTCCCTCACTGGTGTCCATACATTTGTTCTCTACATCTGTGTCTCTATTTCTGCCCTGAAAACTGGTTCATCGGTACCATTTTTCTAGGTTCCACATAAATGCATTAATATACGATATTTGTTTTTCTCTTTCTGACTTACTTCACTCTGTATGACAGTCTGTAGATCCACCCAAGTCTCTACAAATGATCCAATTTCTTTCTTTTTTATGACTGAGTAATATTCCATTGTATATATGTACCACATCTTCTTTATCCATTCGTCTGTCGATGGGCATTTAGGTTGTTCCATGTCCTGGCAATTATAAATAGTGCTGCAATGAACATTGGGGTGCATGTGTCTTTTTGAATTATGGTTTTCTCCAGGTATATGCCCAGCAGTGGGATTGCTGAATCATATGATAATTCTATTTTTAGCTTTTTAAGGAACGTCCATACTGGTCTCCATAGTGGCTGTATCAATTTACATTCCCCCCAACAGTGCAAGAGGGTTCCCCTTTCTCCAGCATTTGTTGTTTGTAGATTTTCTGATGATGCCCATTCTAACTGGTGCGAGGTGATACCTCACTGTAGTTTTGATTTGCATTTCTCTAATAATTAGTGATGTTGAGCAGCTTTTCATGTGCTTCTTGTCCATCTGTATGTCTTCTTTGGAGAAATGTCTATTAAGGTCTTCAGCCCATTTTTGGATTGGGTTGTTTATTTTTTTAATATTGCAAGAAGATCTTGCTGTGATTTATGTCAAAGAGTGTTCTCCCTATGTTTTCCTCTGAGAGTTTTATAGTGTCCGGTTTTACATTTAGGTCTCTAATCCATTTTGAATTTATTTTTGTGTATGGTGTGTTCTAATTTCATCCATTTACATGTAGCTGTCCAATTTTCCAGCACCACTTATTGAAGAGACTGTCTTTTCTCCATTGTATATCTTTGCCTCCTTTGTCATAGATTAGTTGACCGTAGGTGCGTGGGTTTATCTCTGGGCTTTCTATCCTGTTCCATTGAT
>NC_041220.1:72635875-72636548 GCF_002837175.3 Physeter macrocephalus | reverse complement strand
AGGTAAGTTCCCTCTATGCCTAGTTTCGGGAGAGTTTTTATCATAAATAGGTGTTGAATTTTGTCAAAAGGTTTTTCTGCATCTATTGAGATGATCATATGGTCTTTATTCTTCAATTTGTTAATATGGTGTATCACATTGATTGATTTGCATATATTGAAGAATACTTGCATCCCTGGGATCAATCCCACTTGATCATGGTGTATGATCCTTTTAATGTGTTGCTGGATTCTGTTTGCTAGTATTTTGCTGAGGATTTTGCATCTATATTCATCAGTGATATTGGTCTGTGATTTTCTTTTTTTGTAGTACCTTTGTCTGGTTTTGGTATCAGGGTGATTGTGGCCTCATAAAATGAGTTTGGGAGTGTTCCTTCCTCTGCAATTTTTTGGAAGAGTTTGAGAAAGATGAGTGTTAGCTCTTCTCTAAATGTTCGATAGAATTCACCTGTGAAGCCATCTGGTCCTGGACTTTTGTTTGTTGGAAGATTTTTAAACACAGATTCAATTTCATTAATTGTGATTCTTCTGTTCATATTTTCTATTTCTTCCTGATTCAGTCTTGGAAGGTTATACCTTTCTAAGAATTTGTCCATTTCTTCCAGGTTGTCCATTTTATTGGCATAGAGTTGCTTGTAGTAGTCTCTTAGGATGCTTTGTATTTCTGCAGTGTC
>NC_041220.1:72633354-72635788 GCF_002837175.3 Physeter macrocephalus | reverse complement strand
GTTTCTTGAGGTAGGCTTTTATTGCTATAAACCTCCCTCTTAGAACTGCTGTTGCTGCATCCCATAGGTTTTGGATCATCATGTTTTCATTGTAATTTGTCTCTAGGTATTTTTTGATTTCTCCAGTGATCTCTTGGTTATTTAGTAACGTATTTTTTAGCCTCCATGTCTTTGTGTTTTTTACGTTTTGTTTCCCTGTAATTGATTTCTAATCTCACAG
Source organism: Physeter macrocephalus (assembly GCF_002837175.3). Lineage (NCBI taxonomy): Eukaryota > Metazoa > Chordata > Mammalia > Artiodactyla > Physeteridae > Physeter > Physeter macrocephalus. The sequence goes on along the minus strand of NC_041220.1, from coordinate 72,635,568 downwards.
CGTTGTGGTCAGAAAAGATGCTTGATATGATTTCAACTTTCTTAAATTTACTGAGGCTTGATTTGTGACCCAGGATGTCATCTATCCTGGAGAATGCTCCGTGCGCACTTGAGAAGAAAGTGTAATCTGCTGTTTTTGAATGGAATGTCTTATAAATATCAATTAAATCTTTCTGGCGCATTGCGTCATTTAAAGCTTGTGTTTCCTTATAAATTTTCTGTTTGGATGATCCGTCCTTTGGTGTAAGTGAGGAATTAAAGTCCCCCACTATTACTGTGTTACTGTCATTTTCCTCTTTTATAGCTGTTAGCAGTTGCCTTATGTATTGAAGTGCTCCTATGTTGGGTGCATATATATTTATAATTGTTATATCTTCTTCTTGGATTGATCCCTTGATCATTATGTAGGGTCCTTCTTTGTCTCTTGAAACATTCTTTATTTTAAAGTCTATTTTATCTGATAAAATTTTATCTGAGTATTGCTATTCCAGCTTTCTTTTGATTTCCATTTGCATGGAATATCTTTTTACATCCCCTCACTTTCAGTCTCTATGTCCCTAGATCTGTAGTGGGTCTCTTGTAGACAGCATATATATGGGTCTTTCTTTTGTATCCATTCAGCGAGCCTGTGTCTTTTGGTTGGAGCTTTTAATCCATTCACATTTAAGGTAATTATCAATATGTATGTTCCTATTACCATTTTCTCAATTGTTTTGGGTTTGTTTTTTAGGTCTTTTTCTTCTCTTGTGTTTCCCAATTAGAGACGTTCCTTTAACATTGGTTTTACAGCTGGTTTGGTGGTGCTGAATTATCTTAGCTTTTGCTTGTCTATAAAGTTTTTGATTACTCTGTAAAATGTGAATGAGATCCTTGCCAGGTAGAGTAATCTTGGTTGTAGGTTCTTCCCCTTCATTACTTTAAATATGTCATGCCACTCCCTCTGGCTTGTAGAGTTTCTTCTGAGAAATCAGCTGTTAACCTTATGGGAGTTCCCTTGTATGTTATTTGTCATTTTTCCCTTTCTACTTTCAATAATTTTTCTTTGTCTTTAATTTTTGCCAATTTGATTACTGTGTTTTTCAGCATGTTTCTCCTTGGGTTTATCCTGCCTGGGAGTCTCTGCACTTCCTGGACTTGGGTGGCTATTTCCTTTCCCAATGTAGCGAAGTTTTTGACTATAATCTCTTCAAATATTTTCTCTCTCTTCTTCTGGGACCCCTATAAGGTGAATGTTGTTGCATTTAATGTTGTCCCAGAGGTCACTTACACTGTCTTCATTTATTTTCATTCTTTTTTCTTTATTCTGTTCTGCAGCAGTGAATTCCACCATTCTGTCCTCCAGGTCACTTATCCGTTCTTCTGCCTCAGTTATTCTACTATTGATTCCTTCTAGTGTAGTTTTCATTTCACTTATTGTATTGTTCATCTCTGTTTGTTTGTTCTTTAATTCTTCTTGGTCTTTGTTAAACATTTCTTGCCTCTTCTTGATCTGTGCCTCCATTCTTTTTCCGTGGTCCTGGATCACGTTCACTATCATTATTCTGAATTCTTTTTTCTGGAAGGTTGCCTATCTCCATTTCATTTAGTTGTTTTTCTGGGGTTTTATCTTATTCTTTCATCTATAACTTAGCCCTCAGCCTTTTCATCTTGTCTATCTTTCTGTGAATGTGGTATTTGTTCCACAGGCTGCAGGATTGTAGTTCTTCTTGCTTCTGCTGTCTGTTCTCTGGTGGATGAGTCTATCTAAGAGGCTTATGCAAGTTTCCTGATAGGAGGGACTGGTGGTTAGGTAGAGCTGGCTGTTTCTCTGGTTGGCAGAGCTCAACAAAACTTTAATTCTCTTGTCTGATGATGGGTGGGGCTGAGTTCCCTCCCTGTTGGTTGTTTGGCCTGAGGCGACAGAACACTGGCGCCTATCTGACTGTTTGGTGTGACTAATGGTGGACTCCGGGAGGGCTCAAGCCAAGGAGTACTTCCCAGAACTTCTGCTGCCAGAATCCTCGTCCTCACGGTGAGCCACATCCACCCCCAACCTCTGCAGGAGACCCTCCAACAGTAGCAGGTAGGTCTGGTTCTGTCTCCTTTGGGGTCACTGCTCCTTCCCCTGGGTCCCGATGCACACACTACTTTGTGTGTGCCCTCCATGAGTGGAGTCTCTGTTTCCCCCAGTCCTGTCGAAGTCCTGCAATCAAATCCCGCTAGCCTTCAAAGTCTG
>NC_041220.1:72625175-72633274 GCF_002837175.3 Physeter macrocephalus | reverse complement strand
GGTTATGGGATTTGATTTTATTGTGATTGTGCCCCTCCTACTGTCTCATTGTGGTGTCTCCTTTGTCTTTGGATGTGGGGTATCTTTTTTGGTGAGTTCCATTGTCTTCCTGTCAATGATTGTTTAGCAGTTATTTGTGATACCAGTGCTCTCTCAAGAGGGAGTTAGAGCATATCGTTCTACTCCACCATCTTGAACCAATCTCCTCGAGGTTTGGTTCTTTTCATTTGGAGTGGATCAGGAACAGTGCTATCCTTCTTGAGATTCTTTGGGTTTCTTGGAACTGTGACTTATCTTTCATTAATTTTTAAAAATTCTTGGTCGTTATCTCTTCAAATTATTTTTGACCTTTTTTTCTCACTCTCTTCTTCTTCTGGGACTCCAGTTACAAAGATGTTATACCATTTGATGTTCCACAACTCTTGAAGGTGCTCTCCAGTTTAATTCACTACTTTTTATCTTTATATTTCAATTTGAATAATTTCTATTGACATATCTTCAAGTTCATGAATTCTTCAGTTATGTCTGCTCTACCAATAAGCCCATCAAGGAAATTCATCTCTGATACTTTTTTTTATGTACAACATTTGCATTTGACACTTTTATAACTTTTATCTCTTTGCTGAAATTTCCCATCTGTTCATTCATATTGTCCATCTTTTCTATTAGATCCCTTTAATATGTTAATTATAGTTATCTTAAAATCCCTATCTGATAGTTCCAACATCTGTGTCATCTTTGAGTCTGGTTCTATTAATTACTTTATGCCTTGATAATGATTTTTTTCCTTGTGCGATTCATAATTTTTAATTATATATCATGCCTAGAAAAACAGACAGATTAAGGTAAATATCATTTATTCTTGAGTATGGGCACACCTATTCATCTTTCAGGCTATCTGTGTGTGTGGTGGGGTGGCAGAGGGTGGAGGTAGAGTCAGTGAATAAGGTGGTGAGCTGGGTTTGGGTTTTGTTGTTGCTATGATTACCTTCAGTGCACCACAGACTTCAGTGGATGGCACCTGTTACTGCATGTGTGGAGTGCCTGGGGTGCCAGAGGAATTTTCTAAGCATTTATGCTTTACCCTCAGCTTTCAGCTGTCTCTGCACACCTGCACACATAGTAGATCTCTCTCTGCACTCTGTCCCCAAGGCGTGGGGGAGGGGGGAGAGCACTTCTGTTGTTTGTTTCTCTGGGCATGGTTTGTTGTAGGGGTATGGGGGTTCTTTGTTGTTCTGGCCCTGTATCAGTCTTAGGCACGTCCTGAGTGCCTGAACCTTGGGGTTAAGGCTTTCTGAGCAATCCTGCCTCTCCCCACAGTAGGAGACCTGCTTTGGAGCAGTGCAGGATCCTGGTCATAAGCCAGTGGGCAGAAGTTTTTTGCTTCCACCTTTCCCTCGGCAGCAATGAGTCTTTGCTTCTGTCTGGGGTCAGAGAGTTTCCTACTCCTCCCTCAGAGACAAGCAAGTTTTGCTTCTATTCTTCTCCCAGAAGCAATGGACTTTTGTCCGGTCCTAGAGGCCAGAGGGTTTTCTGCCCTTCCCCAGCTGCTTAATATTTTTGCTCTTCAAAAGAAGTCTCTGCGAAAAAAGGTGAGGCTGGCTTGTCTCCCAGCAGCAGCTGCATGTCTGTGTCACCTCCTGCATGTCTGTGCAGTGGATGGGGCCTCTCTCCAGTCTGTTACTTTGCCTCTAAACTTTTTTGTGAACACCCAGTGGATGTCTGTAGAAAAGAGCTTGAGAGTGGGTGCAAACTCTCTGTGTCTGAGGCTCTAAGCTATTACACATTGACACACTAACCCACACGTGGCCTTTAAGGATGTGTTGAATGTTTAGCTACTTATATGATGATCACCTCTTTGGCTTGTGTTCTGCCAAAAGTGAGGCAGCTCATGGATGGACTTATCACTCCTTGGAATTCAATTTACCTGGTTGCCTTGTGACCGCACTCTCTGATGGGCTCAAGAAAAATTATTTTGTAAATACTCAGCTTTTTCTCATCATTCAGATGGAAACAACATTCTCTTAGGACTTTCTACATCCTAAATAGCAGCAGAACTCTGCCTCTTATTTTATAATCTGCTGTTTTCACTTAAGAGAATACTGTGAAGTCTTTCCAGTTTTAATGCCTGCTTAGTATCTTATTGTGAAGATGTATCGTAATTATTTCTGATGAACAATGAAGGATTTCCATCTCTTTAAAACTTATTATAACAAAGCTGTGACTAAATAACTTAGTGCATAAATCTTTGACCATAGCTATGATACTTTCCTTTGACTAAAGTCAGAATTACTGAGTCAAAAAATATGTAAAACTCTCAGCTTTTGATACTCATTGTCATAATGAATTTGCAAATCTTTGATTACTAGTGAGGCTATACGTGTGTTCATTTGTTTTTGGCCAGTTTCCCTTTAAGAGAGACTTACAATTATTTTCCCCATAACTCTAAATCTACCCTTGGCCAAATAACAAAGATACCATCTCTTCATCTCTCTTCCTTTTTTTGTTGCTGAAGAGAGATATCTGACAAAGTGAGGTAACAAAGCCTACTTTTCTTTCCAGAACCCTGTTGCCTCTCATGGAACAAGAAGGTAGTACAGTCACAAATGAATCTGATGTCTAGACAGGCAAATTAATACATGAGGCATGTTACATATGTCTTGTTCTTACTCTCCTCAATGGTCTGAGCTGGGATATATTATGACATAGATAATAATAGTCATTTTAGTGCTGTTTTGCTTCATGCATAATTCTCTAGCTATTACTCCAGCTACTTTCCATATTTATTTGGAGAGTAATATTAAGCTAGAAAGAGAGTAACAAAGGAGAAGTTGCTTAAACAAGAGGCATCTGAAGCCACCAGTGCATATATTTAAAGTGCTCCGCAACAAGAGAAGCCACCGCAATGAGAAGCCCGCGCGCCGCAATGAGGAATAGCCCCGGCTCGCCGCAACTAGAGAAAGCCCGCGCACAGCAACGAAGACCCAACACAGCCAAAAATAAATAAATTAAATAAATACATTTATGAGGTAAGAAATAGACTAGTTAACTGGAAACAGATCCATTACTTACTGTCCAACTGCTAGTTCTTGCCATGAAATGATTTGCAAAGTTTCTGTTCTTGTGACAGCTATTTTGTAAAAATTTTGAATGAGGCTGACTCCCTTTTTAAGATCGAAAGAGTGTGATGCATACATATTTGTGAAATCAAGTACGTTTTCTCTCTTAACTGATGCAAACTGCTGATGGTAATGGATTATGGAGACCCCCTGTCAGTTGACAGTTGAAGTGAAAATATTGCCTTAAGTAATGAATTTGTTGGTAGCTGTTCCATTACCCAAAATGAATATTTAGATTAGTCATTATAGAGTCTGTCATGTCAGAGCTACCAGGGAGCTTTTCCTTTGACATCATTTATTCTGATTCCTAAGTCCCCACCTCACCGTGTTATATCCTATTAAATGCGTCATAGAGTGATTAGGTAGAGAGATATGAGGTTATGCTATTGACACAATTGACACAGGAGCACTGGAGAAATTAAACCCCTGCTGAACAAACCTGAGTTGAACTCTCAGCCATTTTCTCTATTCTTTATCGGTACAAAGGATGTCCAGAGACAAGGAAGGGCTCTCAACCACGACGCTACACTACAAGGTGATTTGTGAGTTGCATCAAGGATGCATATTGAAAAGTAACCCTCACGTGGTGTGCTGTTTGGCTTTCTTATGTACTCATTGAAACCACTCCAAACAGTGCTTCTCGATGCCCCATGCCCCTCCTATATCCCTGGAGGTATTTTGAAGGTCAGAAGAGAGACACACAACAGTGGGACTTGTGATATTACATAAAGTAACAATGGTGATATTATATGTATTATATGTATTGACGACATTATATAAAACAACAGACATGCATTGAGAAACCAAGCCATTTTTAACTGCGTGAAACATAGGCAGAATTATGATCTATGTTAGCACTGGGTTATTCATTCATTCAACACAAGGAGGCAGGAATAGGGAGGTAAAATATAGTCTTGGAATCAAAAGATCCCACCTTTGCCATTCTCTGAGATTCCGTTTCCACACCCATAAAATGGTGATAGTGGTGATATCTACCTGACAAAGTTATTGGGTGAATAAATTAGTTAATTTATGTGAAAGTGTTCATCACAGAGGAGATGTGCAATAAATATTTGTGTAATTAACTACACATACAGCACTCTATGAAGCCATTCCATTTCTGAAGACCTTAAGTTCTAGAAGCCTATTCGTCTGTCCCATTTTCTCATAAGTCCAAAGTGACTAACTGAGGTTTGAGCTGCCAGTCTCCAGCTACATCTCCAGAAATAAAAACATAAGTGGGCCCCTCAAAGCTTTAAAACCAGAATACTTCTCTCCTTACATTCGATTCAACATTTTCCCGCAAATGTGGAGCTCCTATGTCTATAGTACCTTTGTTTGCCACACCTGTCCAGCCATTTGATGTTTTGCTGATTTGGATGGTCCCTGACCTGTGGAGCCCCCCTGGCCTTCCAGCAAACTCATCAACAGCTTTCAGCATGCTTAAGCTCAAGTTCACTCATAAACTCCTGGCCTTCACCAGAATTAACAAAGCTTAGGCCAAAGGACACTGTTTATTGCTGATAACATTTAGCCCAACCTCTAATAGTTGCCTTTTTTCCATTTCACCAATCCTCGTTCTTTCCTTTTTGATCACTGTTCAGTCTTTGACTTCAAGAATTCTTCCTGCTCTGCCACAAGCCCTCTGCAACATTTGGCCTCCTCTCACCACTTTCAGTTTTGAAAGATCATTTCTACTTTTGTTTCCATCATAATTGTGTGTCTCTTTTTTTGCAGCATTTTAAAGATACTCACTCCTTTTACACTTTTCAAACTGAGGGTGTTACTGATGTTCACAGAATATCGCAGAACGGAGCACGAGCCCAGCTAACCACATACCCCCAACTAATGAACAATGTGTGGCAGAGTGATTGCTCTGGCCGCTGATACAGCTGCTGGTGGTGGGCAGTCGATGCCCTTCCCGCCCTGCTTTGTTCATACCCGCAAACTTCCTTAAATGGAAAAGTTGTAAATAGAGATAGTCTTTGCTTTTATTTACCTTATCATTTAATTGGGAAGATACATACTCATAAAATAGCCAGGGACCTCCAAGTCCATATATGAAAGTAACACTGTGGTAGATGATTATATTAAGAGATGAGGAAATTCACGACAAAGGAGGGCAGAAAGAACGGGATCCTTGAAGTCTGCATGGAAGTGTTGGTTCTTTATAACTGGCAGGGTGAGGGCCTTCTCCTGATGCTCCCATTCTCCAGGAACAGAGTCTATCCCTTTGTCACCACCTACTTCAGTGAGTGTTTATAGTTTTCTACATATAGATCTTGTGTGTTTCTTGTTCAGTTCATTCCTAGACATTCTATAATTTTTGTTGTTATTGTTAAAAGCATCACTGAATTTGTATCCCAGGGACAGGGAGTGGATGCCCAGACCTTAACTTACCTCCCTATAGACCTCCCAGGTCAATGGCCGTACCGTCAAGTTGCCTGGCCTTTTTTGCAAAACGCCTCTGGGGCCCACACCTGGAGAGGATGTCAAGGTTGTTGCCCAAAGGCGTGCTGGCTGGAGACAGAGGGCTCCAGCCCAGAGCCACCATCGGGATGGGTGGCTTCCTCAGCCTTAGAAATGAAAAATTCACCCTCCTTCCCTCCTTGCTTTCCTTAAAGAAAGGATTTCATGGATTCAGAACATTTTAAAATGAATGAATGAGTTGAATGAACGAATGAGAACACAGGCTAATCCTCCCTGCCTGGGAAGTATACCTCATGGCAAAGGGTGTCTTGTGGGATCTGACCACCAGGGATGGAACCCAGGCCCCCAGCAGTGGAAGCACAGAGTCCTAACCACTGGACAGCCAGGCAAGTCCCTAAGAGCTAAATTCTTCATGTAAAATCCTGAAATCACAAAGATCAAAAAGTATGAATTCCCAGGGAAAGAAAGACCAAAGAAATCACTGTCAGCCCATCCACCGGCCGAGGAAATCCTTGTCAGGGATCGGCTTTGAACTGTCTCCCTGTCCAGGTCACTTATTTCTCCTCACACTGCTTATTTTCATGTAAAACAATAACAAATCTGTCACACAGTTACAAAGACTCTTACCTGAGATAATGTGATTTGTCCAAACATGTTCATTGACTCCGCTGAAGTGTGCTATCTCTTCTGACATTTGGTCTTCTCTCATAAACCTACTCTTATTTTGCCTTTCATTTCAAAGTAGAGAAAAACTGTTACTCAGATGTCCCAACTATCGGGAGATTTAGACAAACCCCGCATATGTATTTTTTTCAAGGTAAGTAAATAGGCTTTCGAATTCTGCCCAACTAAGAATCTGTGTTTTTAGGATGATGAAAATTGTCATTTACAATCAGAGAGCCAATACTTGCTCTAATGGGGTGAGAAAGCAGCACATCGTATGTGACTGCAGTAACTAACACTTCAAGACCGGAAGGAGACACTAAGAGTCTCAGAATCCCAGGCGATGGGGAGGGAATTTCTGGATCCTGCAGGCCAAGTGTCTACAGAGAAAAAGGACTAGAAAGACCTTCTAGTCGGGGTGCTCAGGCAGAGAGAGATTTTTAGAACTGTGATGGCTGTATTTAATATGCATAATTTTTTTTCCTCTGTGCCCTTTGTGTTTTGCTCATTATTATCTGCATAACTACCAGGAAGTGACAGGGGGAAAAAATCTAAGATTTAAACCCTTTAAATTTCGTATTGAAAGCTTGGGTGCCAAGTTGTATTGAATAATTAACATGGGGCCTGAGGTCCTTTTCTTCCAACTGTCATCAGCATCTAACGTGTCCCTCCTCCTCCATTATTGAGGATAACTGTAGGCTGACACTCACTGCTTGGCACGTAAGTAGAAAAAACTTTTAGGTGATTCCCCTCTGGTATTCATTCTGAATCATTTTGCTCTTGAAAAAACAAAATTCTTAGGCTCAATTGTCTTGTTTCAAGCTTACATCTAATCTGAGAATAACAACAATAGCTTCCAGTTGTTATTTTTAAAATCATCTCTGTAACATTCTTTTTTAATTTTTAATTTATTTGGCTGTGCCGGGTCTTAGTTGCAGCACACGGGATCTTTAGTTGTAGCATGTGGGATCTAGTTCGCTACCAGGGATTGAACCCGGGCCCCCTGCATTGGGAGCATGGAGTCTTAACCACTGGACAGCCAGGGAAGTCCCTCTATAACATTCTTTAACATATTGATTTCAGTGTATTGAGTACCTACTATGCTCCAGACTCATTATGTGTGCATGTAATTCATATCTCTTTACATGTGGTGGGATCTGAAACTCTGAGAAGTTGACTCAGTAACATTTTGAAAATGGCAAAGCTAGAATTTAGACAAACTCAGTCCTAATCCAAAGCACATGCTCTTTCCTCTAAACTCTGTTGTAATGATATTCACAGAGAATTTTATCTTTCTTCCTCCTCCACTTCATCCTATTGCCTGCTTACTCTGCTCGTATGTTTTCCATTTATTGCAGTTCTGAGTTATTCACAATAAGAAATTGTGTCCATGTGAGCCAGACTTGTCTCCTGCTTAAAACCTTTTCATGGCTTCCACGTGGGAAAAGTTACAACTGTCATCTCCATGACCGAACCTGCTTCCCGTATCTCTTGGAACTTCCTGCCTTGTACCAGGCTCTCCAGTCATGCTGTTTCCTCACACTTCAGGCTGTTTCCTGACACTGTGCCTTTTTTTTTTTTAATGTCACTATATATATTTTTTTTGAATTTTTGAATTTTATTTATTTTTTTATACAGCAGGTTCTTATTAGTTATCCATTTTATACACGTCAGTGTGTAGATGTCAATCCCAATCTCCCAATTCATCACACCACCCCCCTCCAACCCCCCGCCACTTTCCCCCCTTGGTGTCCATACGTTTGTTCTCTACATCTGTGTCTCAATTTCTGCCCTGCAAACCGGTTCATCTGTACCATTTTTCTAGGTTCCACATATATGCGTTAATATACGATATTTGTTTTTCTCTTTCTGACTTACTTCACTCTG
>NC_041220.1:72604011-72625024 GCF_002837175.3 Physeter macrocephalus | reverse complement strand
TTAATATTGAGCTGCATGAGCTGTTTATATATTTTGGAGATTAATCCTTTGTCCGTTGATTTGTTTGCAAATATTTTCTCCCATTCTGAGGGTTGTCTTTTCGTCTTGTTTGTAGCTTTCTTTGCTTTGCAAAAGTTTTTAAGTTTCATTAGGTCCCATTTGTTTATTCTTGTTTTTATTTCCATTATTCTAGGAGGTGGATCAAAAAAGATCTTGCTGTGATTTATATCAAGGGGTGTTCTTCCTATGTTTTCCTCTAAGACTTTTATACTATCCGGTCTTACATTTAGGTCTCTAATCCATTTTATTTTTGTGTATGGTGTTAGGGAGTGTTCTAATTTCATTCTTTTACATGTCCCTGTCCACTTTTCCCAGCACCACTTATAGAAGAGACTGTCTTTTCTCCATTGTATATCCTTGCCTCCTTTGTCATAGATTAGTTGACCGTAGGTGTGTGGGTTTAATCTCTGGGCTTTCTTTCCTGTTCCATTGATCTATATTTCTGTTTTTGTGCTGGTACCATATTGTCTTGATTACTGTAGCTTTGTAGTATAGTCTGAAGTCCAGGAGCCTGATTCCTCCAGCTCCGTTTTTTTCCCTCAAGACTGCTTTGGCTATTCGGGGTCTTTTGTGTCTTCATACAAATTTTAAGATTTTTTGTTCTAGTTCCATAAAAAATGCCATTGGTAATTTGATAGGGATTGCATTGAATCTGCAGATTGCTTTAGGTAGTCCAGTCATTTTCACAATATTGATTCTTCCAATCCAAGAACATGGTATATCTCTCCATCTGTTGGTATCATCTTTAATTTCTTGCAGCAGTGTCTTATAGTTTTCTGCATACAGGTCTCCGTAGGTAGGTTTATTCCTAGGTATTTTATTCTTTTTGTTGCAATGGTAAATGGGATTGTTTCCTTAATTTCTCTTTCAGATTTTTTCATCATTAGTGTATAGGAATGCAAGAGATTTCTGTGCATTAATTTTGTATTCTGTAACCTTAGCAAATTCATTGATTAGCTCTAGTAGTTTTCTGGTGGTATCTTTAGGATTCTCTATGTATAGTATCATGTCATCGCAAACAGTGACAGTTTTACTTCTTCTTTTCCAATTTGTATTCTTTAATTTCTTTTTCTTCTCTGATTGCCATGGCTAGGACTTCCAAAACTATGTTGAATAATAGTGGCAAGAGTCGACATTCTTGTCTTGTTCCTGATCTTAGAGTAAATGCTTTCAGTTTTTCACCATTGAGAATGATGTTTGCTGTGGGTTTGTCATATATGGCCTTTATTATGTTGAGGTAGGTTCCCTCTATGCCCACTTTCTGGAGAGTTTTTATCATAAATGGTTGTTTCATTTTGTTGAAAGCTTTTTCTGCATCTATTGAGATGTTCATATAGTTTTTCTTCAGTTTGTTAATATGGTGTACCACATTGATTGATTTGCGAATATTGAAGAATCCTTGAATCCCTGAGATAAATCCCACTTGATCATGGTGTATGATCCTTTTAATGTGTTGTTGGATTCTGTTTGCTAGTATTTTGTTGAGGATTTTTGCAACTATACTCATCAGTGATATTGGTCTGTAATTTTCTTTTTGTGTGGTATCTTTTTCTGGTTTTGGTATCAGGGTGATTGTGGCCTCATAAAATGAGTTTGAGAGTGTTCCTTCCTCTGAAATTTTTTGGAAGAGTTTGAGAAGGGTGGGTGTTAGATCTTCTCTAAATGTTTGATAGAATTCATCTGTGAAGCCATCTGGTCCTGGACTTTAGTTTGTTGGGAGATTTTAAATCACAGTTTCAATTTCATTACTTGTGATTGGTCTGTTCATATTTTCTGTTTCTTCCTGGTTCAGTGTTTGAAGGTTATACCTTTCTAGGAATTTGTCCATTTCTTCCAGGTTGTCCATTTTGTTGGCATAGAATTGCCTGTAGTAGTCTCTTAGGATGCTTTGTATTTCTGCAGTGTCTGTTGTAACTTCTCCTTTTTCATTTCTAATTTTATTGATTTGAGCCCGCTCCCTCTTTTTCTTGATAAGTGTGGCTAATGATTTATCAATTTTGTTTTTCTTCTCAAAGAACCAGCTTTTATAGTTTTATTGATCTTTGCTATTTTTTTCTTTGTTTCTATTTCATTTATTCCTGCTCTGATCTTTATGATATCTTTCCTTCTACTAACTTTGGGTTTTGTTCCTTTAGGTGTAGGGTTAGATTGTTTATTTGAGATTTTTCTTGTTTCTGGAGGTAGGCTTGTATTGCTATAAACTTCCCTCTTAGAACTGCTTTTGCTGCCTCCCATAGGTTTTGGATCGTCGTGTTTTCATTGTAATTTCTCTCTAGGTAATTTTTGATTTCTTCAGTGATCTCTTGGTTATTTAGTAACGTATTGTTTAGCCTCCATGTGTTTGTGTTTTTTACTTTTTTTCCCCTGTAGTTGATTTCTAATCTCATAGCGTTGTGGTCAGAAAAGATGCTTGATATGATTTCAATTTTCTTAAGTTTACTGAGGCTTGATTTCTGACCCAAGATGTGATCTATTTTGGAGAACGTTCCGTGTGCACTTGAGAAGAAAGTGTAATATGCTGTTTTTGAATGGAATGTCCTATAAATATCAATTAAATCTATCTGCTCTATTGTGTCCTTTAAAGCTTCTGTTTCCATATTTATTTTCATTTTGGATGATCTGTCTATTGGTGTAAGTGAGGTGTTAAAGTCCCCCAGTATTATTGTGTTACTGTTGATTTCTCCTTTTATAGCTGTTAGCAGTTGCCTTATGTACTGAGGTGATCCTATGTTGGGTGCATGTATATTTGTAATTTTTATATCTTCTTCGTTGATTGATCCCTTGATCATATTTTCTTAATTGTTCTGGGTTTGTTTCTGTAGGTCCTTTTCTTCTCTTGTGTTTCCCACTTAGCGAAGTTCCTTTAGCATTTGTTGTCGAGCTGGTTTGGTGGTGCTGAATTCTCTTAGCTTTTGTTTGTCTGTAAAGCTTTTGATTTCTCCATCGAATCTGAATGATATCCTTGCTGGGTAGAGTAATCTTGGTTGTTGGCTCTTCCCTTTCATCACTTTAAATATGTAACGCCACTCCCTTCTGGCCTGTAGTGTTTCTGCTGAGAAATCAGCTGTTAACCTTATGGGAGTCCCCTTTTATGTTGTCATTTTTCCCTTGTTGCTTTCAATGATTTTTCTTTGTCTTTAATTTTTGTCAGTTTGATTACTATGTGTCTCAGCGTGTTTCTCCTTTGGTTTATCCTGCCTGGGAGTCTCTGCACTTCCTGGACTTGGTTGGCTATTTTCTTTCCCATGTTAGGGAAGTTTTCAACTATAATCTCTTCAAATATATTCTCGGGTCCTCTCTCTCTCTTCTCCTTCTGGGACCCCTATAATGTGAGTGTTGTTGCGTTCAATATTGTCCCAGAGGTCTCTTAGGCTGTCTTCACCTCTTTTTATTCTTTTCTCTTTATTCTGTTCCACGGCAGTGAACTCCACCATTCTGTCTTCCAGATCACTTATCAGTTCTTCTGCCTCAGTTATTCTACTATTGATTCCTTCTAGTGTATTTTTCATTTCAGTTATTGTATTGTTCATCTCTGTTTGTTTGTTCTTTAATTCTTCTAGGTGTTTACTCTTTAATTCTTCTAGGTCTTTGTTAAACATTTCTTGCCTCTTCTTGATCTTTGCCTCCATTATTTTTCCGTGGTCCTGGATCATCTTCACTATCATTATTCTGAATTCTTTTTCTGGAAGGTTGTCTATCTCCACTTCATTTAGTTGTTATTCTGGGGTTTTATCTTGTTCCTTCATCTGGTACATAGCCCTCTGCCTTTTCATCTTGTCTATCTTTCTGTGAGTGTGGTTTTTGTTCCACAGGCTGCAGGATTGTAGTTCTTCTTGCTTCTGCTGTCTGTCCTCTGGTGGATGAAGCTATCTAAGAGGTTTGTGCAAGTTTCCTGATGGGAGGGACTGGTGGTGGGTAGAGCTGGCTGTTGCTCTGGTGGGAAGATCTCAGTAAAACTTTAATCCTCTTGTCTGCTGATGGGTGGGGCTGGGTTCCCTCCCTGTTGCTTGTTTGGCCTGAGGCGACCCAACACTGGAGCCTACCCGGCTCTTTGGTGGGGCTAATGGTGGACTCTGGGAGGGCTCACGCTAAGGAGTTCTTCCCAGAACTTCTGCTGCCAGTGTCCTTGTCCCCATGGTGAGCCACAGCCACCCCCCGCCTCTGCAGGAGACCCTCCAACACTAGCAGGAAGGTCTGGTCCAGTCTCCCCTGGGGTCACTGCTCCTTCCCCTGGGTCCCGATGCACACACTACTTTGTGTGTGCCCTCCAAGAGTGGAGTCTCTGTTTCCCCAGTCCTGTCGAAGTCCTGCAATCAAGTCCCACTAGGGTTCAAAGTCTGATTCTCTAGGAATTCCTCCTCCCGTTGCCGGACCCCTAGGTTGGGAAGCCTGACGTGGGGCTAAGAACCTTTACTCCAGTGGGTGGACTTCTGTGGTATAAGTATTCTGCAGTTGTGAGTCACCCACGCAGCAGTTATGGGATTTGATTTTATTGTGATTGTGCCCCTCCTACTGTCTCATTGTGGCGTCTCCTTTGTCTTTGGTTGTGGGGTATCTTTTTTGGTGAGTTCCATTGTCTTCCTTTCGATGATTGTTCAGCAGTTAGTTGTGATTCCGGTGGTCCCACAAGAGGGAGGGAGCGCACGTCCTTCTACTCCGCCGTCTTGAACCAATCTTGACACTGTGCCTTTGCTCCTGCTTTTTCTCTGGCTTAGATCTTTGCTACTCAAACTGTGGTTTCTGGGACCAGCAGCATCAATATCACCTGGGAGCTTGTTAGAAATGCAGGATTAGACATGCCCCATCCCCAGATCCCAAGTGATTTGGATGCACAGTGTTTGTTTGAGAAGCAGAGACCTAGAATGTTCTTGTCTTGTCATGTTTTTCACCTCAACAACTCTTACTCATTCTTCAAAACTTACCTCCAGGGAGCTGAGGTCAGCAGTTCAAGGTTCCTCTGGGTGGGAGGTCCCCAAGCATGTAAGTTTTATATGTAGCATCTAAGCTCTTACCTTTTAGGGGTTCTGTGAGGTTCCCCCCTTTCCAAGTGCACAGGTGTATGAGGCAGATTTTCTTCAGAGATGTCAACCAAAGCAATATATTGCAGCAGACTGATTGCAGAAGCAGATGTGTCAATCCACCTGCCTCTGTTAAGCCAGACATTAAAGAGATTTGTGATTATGTAAAATGAGGACATTCCTCACACCAAAACTTTTTTTCTGTTTTGGAAAATAGTTACTTTTCATCAAAATATGTTATTTATGTTAACATGTAATATGCTTATTATTGTTATTTTAATGAACTGATCAATTGAATATTTATTTTATGACATTAGCAAATACATTTATATATTTTATATGTAATTTTACATTATTGACGTATATTAATATTTAATATTTACTGAAGTAAGAAGACATTTCTCAGTTTTAATTTCCCTTATAGTAAATGTTAATAGATATAAACCACATAAACAAAAGCTCTTTGGAATTCTCAATAATATTTTTAAAATGTAATAGGGTCCTGAGCTCAAAGTGTTGTCCTAGGGTGAGCTAAGTGCCCCTTCTCAGCAAGTCTGTAGAATCATGGGTTTATTTCCCTTTTTTGCTTATCATGTTATATTAAAATGACCCACTTGTATAGCTCTCTCATTTGACCATAAGCTCCTTGAGGACTGTGACTATGTCCTATTCACCTCTCTATTTATTGAGACTAAAGAAACATCTAACATCCTCCCTAAATACTTTTGGAACTGAGGATTGTGTTTGCTCTCTGGTTTATAGAGAGTCCTGGACAACCTACAGCTGAGAACCAGCTTCAGGGGTGATGATTTCTGTATGATGCTCTAACGCTCAGTTGCTGAAGTAAGTGATACATGGACACCACCACCAGCCCTGGTGGCACTCCACTCCCTCAAAGTATGATTCAGCAGCCTGGAGTCCCACCTCCCAGGGGGAGGTAGGGAAGTGCCATGAGCAGCACTGCCCATTCACGCACAGCCTCATCACACCAGCAGTAATCTTCTCCAGTGCCCGTGGTGCCTCTGACCCTCAAAGGTACAGTGAGAGGACTACAAAAACATAGATGGTGCAACAGGAGACCCATTTGGCCATGTCTGCTGGGAGCTGACTTTGGCCAACTCCAGTGTGAGAGGAGGAGGAAAGCGATGGGTCTTCCCTACAACAGAATCCCACATCAGACCAAATTCTACCACAATTAGGGACAAAAATAGCCATGCACCACATCTATAAGCTTGATGAAGCCCTGACTCCTGCCCTTTTGGATACCCCAACAAGCCCCTTGCGTGGAAGGCATGGTGCAGTAGTATCACCTTCCTGTCAGAATCCAGCAACAGAATTCTGTCAGTGGCTGTGCACAGGATGGAGCAAAGCCTCAGGCGGTGCCACTCGGAAGAACTTATCCTGCTGGGAGGTACCTGTATAGTATTTCTAGCCAGTCCACATATTTTGACAACTTATTTTACCAGTGAAAATTTATTTCCCTTATCCTAATTACAAACTCTTTAGGGCTGCTTGGAGATAAAAATAACTGAAGCCTGTAACAGACCTCTGATTTATGAACTATTAGAGTTTGTCAAACGCTAACTAAGCATGCCTGAAGAGTGGATTCCTGATGAGGGTACTTCAGATATTAATCGATTTCCCCTTGGGTGAAGAAGAAAACACACACACACACACACACGCACCCCTATCTCACACTGTTTATGCTGAAGTATCTTCAAGTAAATCACAGGCAGCATAACAATATCATTAAGTTCAAATACACATAGTGTAGTGAAAATTAAATATGGTAGAGTCTCACGTATCTGAAACTCAGAGATCCCATCATTTCATATAACTGGAATAATGTCAAGAACCTGTGAATAAACAAAGAGAATCATCATGGTAGATGCTCAGTGACTGATTCACCTTATTGCATGGAATCCTCTAACCTCCAAAGTACATGTTCCCCCCTCTACCTCCATAGAGAGAGATCTTTGAATAAATGTCATACTCCTAATAATTCTGCATTTTTAGTCTCAGCCCAGAGGCCACCCTTCAGCTTTCACTCAGAGCCTGTGTGTGCTTCATCTGCACACAAATTCAAGCTCAGCTCTCTAGGTAGTATAGTCATTTTCAC
The DNA here is from genome assembly GCF_002837175.3 of Physeter macrocephalus. Classification (NCBI taxonomy): domain Eukaryota; kingdom Metazoa; phylum Chordata; class Mammalia; order Artiodactyla; family Physeteridae; genus Physeter; species Physeter macrocephalus. The sequence goes on along the minus strand of NC_041220.1, from coordinate 72,617,827 downwards.
AATATTGATTCTTCCAATCCAAGAACATGGTATATTTCTCCATCTGTTCATGTCATCTTTGATTTCTTTCATCAGTGTTTTATAGTTTTCTAAGTACAAGTCCTTTGCCTTCTTAGGTAGATTTATTCCTAGGTATTTTATTCTTTTTGTTGCGATGGTAAATGGGATTGTTTCCTTAATTTCTCTTTCTGATTTTTCGTTGTTGGTGTATAGGAATGCCAGAGATTTCTGTGCATTAATTTTGTATCCTGCAACCTTCCCAAATTCACTGATTAGATCTAGTAGTTATCTGGTGGCATCTTTAGGATACTCTATGTATAGTATCATGTCATCTGCAAACAGTGACAGTTTTACTTCTTCTCTTCCAATTTGTATTCATTTTATTTCTTTTCCTTCTCTGATTGCCATGGCTAGGACTTCCAAAACTATGTTGAATAAGAGTGGTGAGAGTGGGCAACCTTGTCTTGTTCCTGATCTTAGTGGAAATGGTTTCAGTTTTTCACCATTGAGTATGATGTTTGCTGTGGGTTTGTCGTACATGGCCTTTATTATAGATTCAATGCAATCCCTATCAAACTACCAATGGCATTTTTCACAGAATTAGAACAAAAAATTTCACAATTTGTATGGAAACACAAAAGACGCCGAATAGCCAAAGCAATCTTGAGAAAGAAAAATGAAGTTGGAAAAATCAGGCTCCCCGACTTCAAACTGTACCACAAAGCTACAGTAATCAAGACAGTATGGTACTGGCACAAAAAACAGAAATATAGATCAATGGTACAGGATAGAATGCCCAGAGATAAACCCATGCACATACGGGCACCTAATTTACAACAAAGGAGGCAAGAACATACAATGGAGAAAATACAGTCTCTTTAATAAGTGGTGCTGGGAAAACTGGACAGCTACATGTAAAAGAATGAAATTAGAACACTTCCTAACACCACACAAAAATAAACTCAAAATGGATTAAAGACTTAAATGTAAGACCTGACACTGTAAAACATTTAGAGGAGAACATAGGAAAAACACTCTTTGACATAAACCACAGCAAGATCTTTTTTGACCCAGCTCCTAGAGTAACAGAAATAAAAACAAAAATAAACAAATGGGACTTAATTAAACTTAAAAGCTTTTGCACAACAAAGGAAACCATAAACAAGATGAAAAGACAACCCTCAAAATGGGAGAAAATATTTGCAAATGAAGCAACTAATAAAATCTCCAAAATATACAAACAGCTCATGGAGCTCAATATCAAAAAAACAAACAACCCAATTAAAAAATAGGTGGCAGACCTAAATAGACATTTCACCAAAGAAAACATACAGATGGCCAAGAGGCACATGAAAAGATGTTCAACATCACTAATTATTAGAGAAATGCAAATCAAAACTACAATGAGGTAACACCTCACACCGGTCAGAATGGCCATCACCAAAAAATCTACAAACAATAAATGCTGGAGAGGGTGTGGAGAAAAGGGAACCCTTTTGCACTGTTGGTGGGAAGGTAAATTGATACAGCAACTATGGAGCCAGTATGGAGTTTCCTTAAAAAACTAAAAATAGAACTATCATATGACCCAGCAATCCCACTACTGGGCGTATGCCCTGAGAAAACCATAATTCAAAAGGACACGTGTACCCCAATGTTCATTGCAGCACTATTTACAATAGCCAGGCCATGGAAATAACCTAAATGTCCATCGATAGATGAATAGATAAAGAAGATGTGGCACATATATACAATGGAATATTACTCAGCCATAAAAAGGAATGAAATTGGGTCGTTTGTAGAGATGTGGATGGACCCAGAGTCTGTCATACAGAGTGAAGTAAGCCATCAAGAGAAAAACAAATATCCTATTAATGCATATATGTGGAATCTAGAAAAATGATACAGATAAACCTATTTGTAGGGCAGGAATAGAGACGTAGACGTTGAGAATGGACACGTGGACACAGCCGGGGAATGGGAGGGTGGGACAAATTGGAAGATTAAGTTTGACATAAATACACTACCATGTGTAAAAATAGATAGCTAGTGGGAACCTGCTATATAGCACAGGGAGCTTAGCTCGGTGCTCTGTGATGACCTAGATGGGCAGGATGGGGTGGGGGATGGGAGGGAGGCCCAAGAGGGAGGGGATATAGGTATACATGTAGCTGACTCACTTCATTGTACAGCAGAAACTAACACAACATTGTAAAGCAATTTTACTCCAATAAAAAAAAATTAAAACACTAAAAAAAAAAATCATTATAAAACAAAGAAAAAAAAAGTTCAGCTCTTTGGTTTTCAAACCTTTGGCAGATTAAGAGGAACAAGTTAGAAGGAGACAGAGAAGCCACTGAAGGTGGGAAAACTAACAGAGGTGTCAGCTTATCAGTGTATCTGAAAATAAAAGTGGAATCGGCAAAATTTAATATGTAAACATAAGAAGTCAGTTCTTATAGTGACTGAGTCATATAGTGAATCACTTAGTCAAGACAAAGAGCTCTTCATACCTCAACAGACCCTGTGGGCCAAACAGAGTCTGAAGCTCACACTTATTTGTATCAGACACCCGTTAGGCAACATTGCAGACTGTCTGGACCTTCTCTGTCCTGGGGCTGTGGCCACTCATTCTCTGCAGTTCTCTGCACTCCAACTGCTTTCAGGTAGGTTCATCCCAACAGCGCCCTCCTCACGCCTGTGCCTCCTGCCTTGGGGCATCTCTGTGGGTGCTGGAGCCTGTGACACCTCTCAGCACCCACGCTCACAATCCCGAAGTTTGTGTGCGGTAGTGGTGTGGATGCAGGCAATGCAGAGGGGAGCTGGTAGATGTACTCTTCCCTTCCTCCTCCCAGAGGCAATGTTCTGAGGCTCCATCACCCAAATGGCCGCTTGGAAGATGGCCCCACCAGTGTGAGGGATCAAGCCGGGGCCAGCTGAGTAACACACTCTCCTATCGGCCCCCCGACCTTCCCTGCTTTCCACATTCTGTTTCCCGGGGACTCAGCCCTCTTTATAAAATAATATCATAGAACCTTCTGCCTTAAGCCTTCGTTTCGAGAAACCCGGGCTAAGACACTCATCACCATCATGGAAAGTCAAGTTATTTCCATAAACTCTGATTAAGAAGGACCAAAAATGGGTAATGATTTCCACATACTATTTATTTACTAGGCACACAGAAATTTCCATTGTTTTTAATGGGGTATAATTGACACATTATATTAGTTTCAGGTGTAGCTCAGCGGCCATGGCTCACGGGCCCAGCCGCTCCGCGGCATGTGGGATCTTCCCGGACCGGGACACGAACCTGTGTCCCCTGCATCGGCAGGCGAATTCTCAACCACTGCGCCACCAGGGAGGCCCGAATTGTTTTTATTTATATCATCATTTTCCCCCAAATTTGAGGTCACATTGAGAATTTTTTTATTGATGTATAATTGACACATTATATTAGTTTCAGGTGTACAACATAATGGTTCAATATTTGTAAATATTACAAAATGATCACTGCAAAAAGTCCAGTTAACATGTATCATCATACATAGTTACAAATCTTTTTCTCGTGATTAGAACTTTCAAGATCCATTCTCCTAGGTACTCTCAAGTATGCAACACAGGTACACAACACAGTATTATTAACTACCATCACCATTCGGTATATTACCTCCCCAGGACTTATTCATTTTGTAACTGGAAATGTGTACCTTTTGACCCCTTTCATGCAGAAATTTCCATTTTGATTCAATGAAATGTGTCCATCTTTTCCTTTGCCACATACAATTTAAAAGAAAGTTGGGGTAATTGAACATTTGTACCCTCAGCTAGCAGGAAAACTCAGCTGTCTAAAATGGTTCTCTTCTTGAGTCTTGACAGCACAGTTGTACTGAAGGGATGTTGAGTAATGCAGTAAGAACAGGTGAGAGGAGATGTATCAGGGTAGGCTTTCTGAAGGAAATCAGTCTTGAGCCGAGTTTTGAAGGCCTGGGGAGCTTTGGAAGGACAGTGCAGCTTGAATTTAGGAATGGAACCCATAGGCTACAAAACACGCATTGTGCACAAGGGCCATTCACCTTACATGTGAAATGAAGAAACTGTGTTAGGTCAGCCTGTTCATTTTTGCCCTCAACAAGGAAAATGGTCAACCTACCTGATCAATTCAGCTGCAGCAGTTCATATTGATTATGAAAGTGACCAAAATGACTCCACTGGCTCCTTTCCTGCCCAGAGACTGGCTGCTGGTGAGTAGCTTATCATTGATAGAGTTTTGGAATTAAACTTGCTCCCTTGGGTAAGGGAGGAGGGTTGTAGTCTGTCACTTGGTGATTGTCCTTTCAGCACAGGATCCACATGTGAGCACACACACCCACTGCTATCTACACATGCACACACTGCTATCTACTGTCACTAATTCTTTTAGAATTTTTACCGCTAAAAAAAAGGGAGGACAATCTCATTTTAAAAAGGACCACTTCAGGGACTTCCCTCGTGGCAGAGTGGTTAAGAATCCGCCTGCCAATGCAGGAGACACGGGTTTGAGCCCTTGTCCGGGAAGATCCCACATGCCGCGAAGCAACTAAGCCCGTGAGCCACAACTACTGAATCTGAGCTCTAGAGCCCATGAGCCACAACTACTGAGCCCACATGCTACAACTACTGAAGCCTGTGCGCCTAGAGCCCACGCTCCGCAACAAGAGAAGCCACTGTAATGAGAAGCCCACACACCGCAACAAAGGGTAGCCCCTGCTCGCCGCAACCAGAGAAAGCCCGCACGCAGCAACAAAGATGGAAGGAAGGGAGGGAAGGAAAAATAAATTAATTAATTTTTAAAAAATCTGATGAATGTTCTCATCTCATGAATTTTTTTAAAAGAAAAAAAAAAAACGTGTTATTTAAGGCATAATAAAAACCTCCTAATGTGGGCTGCAGGAAGGGAAACTTGGGAAGTTTGGGTTTGCCTTGCAATGTACTCACTTCTAGTTTTTTCTCCTTTTCTGACAGAACATCCTTCTGGTTCTGGGTACAACTACTGAAGCCTGTGCGCCTAGAGCCCACGCTCCGCAACAAGAGAAGCCACTGTAATGAGAAGCCCACACACCGCAACAAAGGGTAGCCCCTGCTCGCCGCAACCAGAGAAAGCCCGCACGCAGCAACAAAGACCCAACGCAGCCAAAAATAAGTAAATAAATTTTTTTTAAAAATAAAAATAAAAAGGACCACTCTCTAAAAAAAATAGAAGGACCACCCTTTAAATTGAATTAAATTTTTCTTACTGAAATCTTAGGCCAGGTCCTAAAGGAAACAGAGAAAATCCAGGTTAAACAACAGCATCATCAAAGAGAAAAGTAGTTACCTTACTAATATATTGGGCTTTCATTCCTTTGGGAATTGACTATCTCTTTGAGAATTTGATGAAAGCTGTGGACTTTGAACCCCAGAAAAATGGGAATACACAAAAGAGTTTGCATACAACTTCATGGATCCCAGATTAGGGAAAATGGCTATGTTTTCTCCTGTGATGCTCAGTTTATCTCAGATAGAGTCAAAGTGGAATATGCAGTTTTAAGTGTGAAGTTTTAAGAGAGAAAGTGGACATGCAGTGACTTTGTTTAAAGATTATTTTGTAAATGATTGTAGTTGTTCATTTTAGTCATCCTATCCTGCATATCATCAGGAGTTAGTCTGTCGTTCCTATAACTTACGGAGAATGATTGATAACTAATCAGGAATGGAAGGAGGAGATTGGGAGGGAGGAAGGGCAGACAAAGAATCCTCAAGAGAGACCCAGAATGACATCCCGTCAAATCAACTTAAATTTCTGGAGAGGACTAGAGAAACTCTAAATATCAAACAATTACAAAGGTGAACTAACGCAGTTGCTTTGGCCAAAGACAGATGGACGCTCATCGTGCAAGTCAACAATTCAGTTGCTTACTGGGCACCTGCTGTGTTTACCAGCATTTTGTGTTCAGGGAGCTACGAATGATGTGAATTAGATCAAGACAAATCCTGTCCTCAAAGAACTTGTCCTGTGCATATTATGATGGAATCAAAGCTTTGAAAAGGGAGAAGTCCTTTTAACCCTCCTTACATGGTCTTAGCAATCAGTATATGCCTGGGCATTTTTCTTCAAGCACTTCATTGTTAATGGGGTAGGAATAATGCTCTTTTGTGCTAAAATTCTGAAATGATTATGTTTATCTTTTGAACCGCTGCCTAGTGAATTCATGCAAGCTGTTTGTACAAAGACAAATTAAACTCCAGTAGATGGATGCAGCTAACCTCCACATTCAGACCTCAAAAGCAAATAAAGCTGAAGTCGGAGAGAAAATAAAAATATGTCTTCTTTTTCCCACGCATTGCAAGTTTCCAAAGGAGATGCTTTCATGGAGCAGCCGTTTGCCATCTCTGGTTCCTCCGTGGAAGGAATTATCCAGAAGATGAGGATTATGTATCTAGATAGTCTAATTAAAGATTTTCTTCTACAGGAATGCTTATCATGAAGCAGCACAGGGGAAGTGATATCAAGACGAATTGAGGGTCAAAGACAAATCTGGAGTGATTAAGATTTTCTGAGAATACTTCAAATGCGGCCACCATGAACACTTTCACTTAAAGACACTGAAGCACCGGAGAGGCAGGCTCAAGGACACAGCCGCAAAGCCTATTTTCAACTTAAACAATTCAAAGAGTCTGGAAGATTTTCTGAAAAACTCCAAAGAGCTTCCCTATCAGCGGGCTTCCATCTTCAGATCTGCATCCAAACGAATCACATATTCCACCTCCTTGTGGGTGATAACAGAGGAGACAAAAGAAGAAGGAGAGAATGGTCCATGCATTTACAAGCTGCCAGGGCGGATCATCTGTCCTCTAAATTAATGTTTATGGTAAGCACCCAGATAATTTTGGCTGGTCCCCTACAAGATGCAAAAACTGTAGGGAAGATGAATTTCTGGCTCGGCAGTAAGTGAAATCACAAAACCAAACATATTTAATCAAGATGCTAGTGACAGCTCATCGCTCATCATTACGATACATTTGTGGACTATAATTTCCCTCTCACCCATTGTGTTTGCTTCTTTTCTCACTTCCTGAGGCTGGCCCTGCTTTCAAGTCGGCAGGTCATTTCCCCTTCCTTCATGCTCTAATCGATTTCACTCTCAAGATCTCACACACCAGCAGCTCTGGACTGCTGTGCTTAGGGTTAGTCAAGCAACAGCAAATGCTTGCAGACAGAGAACAGCAATTTCTTTTTCATCTAAGGAAAAATGAGAGTTTTAATATGCTTATCACACCCAGATTTGAAATATATATATATATATGAAATCCCGAATTCTTTCTTCTCCATAGAACAAACTTTTGGTCTCAAGCCTGTCTTTAATGTTTCATGTGATCCAGTTTATTGGAATAAGCATATTCTTCAAAACACTGAAAGGTTAGGGCCCATGTCAATATCTGTGTCCTCGAATCAAAACTTACTCGGATGGGGGTGTCGTGTGATGGCATTTGATTGTGTGAAAATGGACTTCTTATCTTCAGCTAAATGCTGAAAACCATCTTCCCACTGTAGTATTGGTATCATGAGGAATTGTGAGGTGGGAATTGAAAGGTTTCCAACACCCTATTCTTATAAGCTGTCACCTTAAAGCTCTAGGAAACTGCTCCAGAGTTACCTGTAAGGTGAGCTTGAGTGCTTTGGCTTTTGTGATTTTGGCTTAAACATGTGGATCTCTGGTTTCAAATCTGTGAAAGAGAGCTACACTTCCTTGGGTCATTCTCAGGTTCATGCCACCCCTTCTCTCTTTCTTTACCCCTTTCTTTTTCTTTCTCCCTTGATGATTTTAGGAGGCTTCTTCTATCTCCCATCTTTCCTATCAGATAACTCCCATCTGAGTGTTCACAGAAAGGAAGAAGCCACTCACATTCCAAACCGGGACCAGAGCTGTTAGACTGGCTGTTAACCTTAAATACTGCCAAAAATTTACCATATTTGGCAGCTCAGAGAATAACCTAGCAGCGCATGCTCAGAAATCATTCATTTAAACTGGAGGTAGGTAGCCTCACAGTGAAACCTGTTGGAAGCTGGGGGTTGGGTCCCAATGAGCACGAATGTCTTTCTTCGAGGTGTTGACTTTTATATACACAATTAAAAGCAGGTGGAACGTTTATTGTGCAGTTTGTGGGGTTTTTGTTTGTTTGTTTGTTTTGGGAAACCTTGGCATCTTAACTCTCATACTCTGAGCCCTACTGAAGTCACTGTAGTGTTTTTATTTTCCTGGGAAGCTGAGAACTCATCATTGACTGACCAGAGGGTCGTTCATGTAATCATTCCACAAATATTTAGGAGTGCCTGCTATGTGCGAGTCTCTGTGCTAGACTCTGAAGAGTCTGGCTTTCTGCTGGACTCGGCAGGCCCAGCAGTAGATCCATGTGGCAAGACAGGTTACCCAGAAGCTGCCTCCGAGATGGATGTTACATTGTAGAAAGTTTACTGGAGAGTACTGGCAGGGTCATTGGGATCAACACCTGTGGAAGAAGGGACCAAAACAGGATTGAGCAAGGGAAGAAGCTGAGCCTCGACTGATCTCAGTGGAGGCTTCAGCCAACCCTGTAGGGGCTCTGAAATGGAGATGACTTTCAGAGTCATGGTGAGTTGGTGCAATGGGACCCGGCCTGGGTAATGGACTACTGCCCTTATAGGTCAGTCACTGCATGGGGTTGTTGGGAGAGGACGTGACCTAGGGCAAGGCAGAGGCAGCACTGCCATCCACTGGGAGATGAAGCCCTCTGATCCTGAGAGGAGATCCGGATGGCACATCAGTGTCTACTACGTTATACTAGAAGCCTTTCAGCTACCCCACAGGAGATCTTGACCCGCCTGGCTTGTCTCAGACTAAGACCTCAGGGATAGAGCCGCCCTAGGGTTGGTGAGTTTTGTGGCTCAACAGCATATTCAAGAGCCTTTCCATCTTTCTGCTCCGTCAACCTAAGGGGTCTACTTTTTTCTGAGTCTTCTTCCTGTCACAGTCACGCATGGCTGGAGCAGGGCCAGGAGTTACTGTGAATAAAGAGGTGCCATCTTTGCCTCTGAGCTCTTTCTGTTATCAAGGAAAATATTCCTGCATCTCTCTCTCTCTCTTTTTTTATTGCCGTAAAATATACACAACATAGAATTTATCATTTTAACCACTCATAAGTGTACATTTCTGTGTCATTAAGTATATTCACAATGTTGTATAACTATCACCACTATCTATACCCAAACTTTTTCATCATTCCCCAAAAAACTCTATACCCATTAAGCAATAACTTCTTTCTTCCTTTCCCCTTCCCTCCAGTTCCTGTGACTTCTAGTCTACTTTCTCTTTCTATGAATTTACCTATTCTACGTCCCTCATATGAGTGGAATCATAACAATATTTGTCCTTCTGTGCCTGGTTTATTTCATTAAGCATGTTGTCAAGTTTCATCCATGTTGTAACATATATCAAAAATTTGTTCCTTTTTATGGCTGAATAATGTTCCATAGTATGGATAGACAGCATCTTGTTTATCCATTCATCTATTAATGGACACTTGGGTTGTTTCCACATTTCAGCTATTGTGAATAATGTTTCTGTGAACATTGGTGTGCTAATACCTGTTCAAGTCCCTGCCTTCCAACCGTCGGAATAGATACATAGGAGTGGAATTGCTGGATGTTTCACCTTCTGAGAAACTGCTTTATGCAGCAGCTGCGCCACTTTACATTCCCACCAATGATGCTAAGGCTTCCGATTTCCCTACATCTTCACTAACACTTGTTATCTCCCTTTCAAAAAATTGTAGCCATCCTTTCCCTCATATCTTATTGACCACTATTGCCCAATTTCCAAATTTATTATTGGCAAAGTGAATGAGATCAACATTGACTGCCTGAAACCAATCAGGACCCATGTCCCCAAAGGACATGGCTGCAGGGAGGACAGTTGGGTATCTGAACACTATCAGGGCATTTCAGCAAGAAAGAAAGGGTGGGGTGGATTATAGGGAGGCCATGATCAATGTTTGCAATGGAGAGGCTTTAAAAATATCAGTGCCCAGGCCACAAATTCGGATTCAGTTGGATTCTGTTGGTCTACAGTGAGTTCCCCACATCAGCCATTTTTAAATGTTTACCCAGTTGATTCTAATGTGCAGTTAGGGTTGAGGCCACTGATCTAGCAGGTGAGACTGTCTGCTAAGCCAGCAAGTATTTATGAATACTGAGAGTTGAGAAGTACAACATGCTGAGGCACCTTGCCTGGTCCAAGGGGACCATGGAAATCCCCCAAGAGGGAAGAACGTTTAGACTGATAGCTGAAAAAGTCAAGTCAGCCAGGCTGCGGGAAGAGTGTCATAGATACAGGGACAGAAAGAAGGTGGTGCCCAAGGAATGGGAAGAAGCTCAGTCCAGCTGGAGTGGACAACGTGTCTATTTCTGACCTTGAGGAGACAGTATTTGTACTTAAAGATGTGCAATTCATAAGGCAACAGCTAGATTACACACTCCGACCCAGTTTACCTCTCCCCTATGAACTTCTCCTGGTAAGCTGAGTAAGTAGCAGGTTATACTTAGAGGGAGCAGACAATTAGGTTTAAGAACTGAATTTGAAGCCTGCCTATGTTCTGCACAACGAGTGTGGCCTTGGAGAAGTCTCAAGACCTCTTTGGATCTCCGTAAATGTCCTACAAAGGTGAGGTTGTAAAAAGTATCTCATAGGACTATTGTGGAACTCGAAGGAGAAAATATATATATGTGAGTGGCATGCATTCATATACTGATGCATTCCAAATATCTCTTCCCATCAAAACCTATCTCTAGATAACTTCTGAACTCCAGACCTGTCTGTTGACATTGCCCCTTGAATGTCTAATGGGCATCTGCCACTTGACATGTCTAAGACTGAGCTCCTCCATCCTTCCCCATATCAGCTAATGGCATCTCCATCCTTGGTGTCACCCTTGACTCCTTTCTCTCCAACATCCAGTCTCTTAACAAGTACTGTAACTCTACTTTCAAAATATATCCAGAATTTGACTGTTTCTCACACCTGCCACCACTATCCTTGTTCAAGCCAGCGCCCTCTCTTGCCTAGGCTTTGTAGCAGCCTCCTAATTGCCTCCTTGCTTCTGCCCTCCCCTGCAGTCCCTTCTCAACACAACACTCAGAATGATAAGTCCAATCACACTACTTTAATCAAAACCTGACCAGGGTTCCATCTCAGTCAAAGTAAAGGGTGAAACCCTTATGATGACCTACAAGCCCTTCCATGATGTGGTCCACCATTATTCTCTTACCTCCTACAGTTCTTCCCTTTGTTCATCTGCTCCAGCCCCAATGCTCCTGCTCTTCCCAGAATGTGCCAGGAACATTCCTGCCTCAGGGCCTTTGCACTTGTGGTTTCCTCTGCCTGGAATCCTCCGTCCTATTTAGCCACATGTCTAACTTCTCACTTCCATCAAGTCTTTACTTAAAAGCTACAGTGTCAGGAAGTCCTTCCCTAGACACCCTATTTAAAATTTCAACACCTGCCCTTGATGTCATATTCTCCTTCTTTGCTTTATTTTTTTCTTTAATATTTACCAATAGCATGCTCTATGTTTTATTTATTTATATTGTTTATTAGCTTTCTTTCCTACCAGAATATATATATGCATATGAGGAGATATATATATATATATATATATATATATACACATATATATATAAAATCTCCCTACCAAAATAACCCTGCTCCCCAAGGGCAGGGATTTTTGTTTGTTTTTTACACTTTATATATCCAATGCTAGGACAGTACCTGGCACATAGTAGGCACTCAATAAATTTGTCAGTACTGCATTTTACAAAAGAGAAACCTGAGGTTCACTGTGATTAAACAATTTACTCAAGATCACACAGAAAGACAGCGGCAGAGTTGGGTAGTTAACTGTTCTATGATGCTTTACAACATAAGAAGCCCATTTAGCAAAAAGAGCAATATCAGTGGCCCCTCTCCAGTCTTTCTCCCTACCACCATCTAAACAAAGAAAATATTACAATGAGGAAGGATTAGGGGTGAGACTTTGTGGTGTTGTCCTGTGGACCCTTGGCTAGGGTGCCCAGATTTGAGTGTTCTTAAGCAAGGAAGCAGGGGAGCCATCTCAGCACTCGTTCTGAGGCGAGAAGGCCAGTGACTGTAATTAAATGAAGACCAGGGGGAAGGGGTACTTGGCTACACAGGAAGATAGGCTGAGTCCATTTGAAATGGTTGGGGAGATTTTTTTACACAGTTAGCATCAAGCCCTGTCTCACTGGCAATGCCACCCAGACTCACTATGCCCCCTAAAAATTCCTTCCTCTTCCATCCATTGCATTGAACGCACAAAAAGAAACCCTAGCAGAATACAGGCCAAGCAGTCAGAGAGCAACCCTATAGTTAGACCTGCTAATGCTTTGTTGGAATGAGGGCAGTGACTTTTAAAGAGCATCTTGTTTTGAGGAAGAGAGAATTTGGTGGGACAGTGGTTGTGTTAGCAGGCAAGGCCTTTTTCTCCTCCCACTTGGGAAGCCCCATTTGCTGGCCCTCTCCCTCCACGGGGACCCAGCCCCCCTCTGGGAAGTGGAGCTTCTGGAGCCAGAGCCCAGGCAGGCAGAAGGCTTCCCTACCAGTTCAGAAGGAGGAAGCAGCGGCAGGGCATGAGTGGAAGCCGAAGCCTGCAGGCTGCAGTCAAACCAGAGACGGTGGATTCCATAGGGTTGGGGCAGAGCAGAGTCAGAGCAAGGGCCGGGGGGAACCATGGCCCCTCTGAGCCACAGCATCCTCATTGCCAGAGTGTGTCCATCCTGAGTCTGCGGTGAAGAGTAAGTGAGAAAGCCTGTAGCACGCTTAGCCCGGCATCCAGCACCGAGCTAGCGGTTAGTATGCGATTTCTGTCTCCTTCCCAGGGGCAAAGTGAGGACTAGGAGCTCAGCACAGGACTAGGAGAGGCTCTTTGCAAAGGTACTGGGTTGCAACCCAGAGAGTGGAGGAAGAGAAGGAACCACTTAAGTTGCAGAATGCCTCTGTGGGCGACGTTCAGCTGCTTCCTGTGCCCCTTAGAGGTGCCCTCCAGGAGCCGCCGCAGCAGGCCGTCGCCTCTGGGCCTCCCTTCAGAGCCTCTGCCTCTTCACAGGCACTCACGCCACTTCCCAGGGCCCTTGGTCGGGGCCCGTGTGCTTCACCCAGATCCCCTCTTCAGCTGATGCCCCCAGCCTTGGCTGCTGTCCTTTCTAGGGGTTGCCCTTGCCCACAGGTTCACCCAGCCCAGGAGGCACCCTGAGGCCAGTGGCGGATGATGAGGTGATACCTTACAATTTGGGACAGCTCTAAAAGAGCCATCTGGCTCCACTGGATCTGCTGAAGCTCACTGTGGGTGAGCTTCTGCCTGGGCCCGTCCCGCCTTCCTCCCTTCCTTATAAGCATCTCCCAAAAACATGCTCCAAAAGCCTTCTGCACGGGACTCCGGGGAGCCCAGCCTCAGGCCACCAGTCCCCCCACTGTCTGTTGTCTTTGCCCCTCCAACCACACCCTCTCATCTGACCTCCCGGGCACCCTCCTTCCACTAAAATGCAGTCATATTGTATGCCAACGACTGGAAAATGGGTGCTGAGGGGTTCATATGTTGCCCAATAAAAACAGTGATAATTATACAGGAACCAACCTTCACATGCAGCTAGCAATCTGCGAAACACACTTACATACATGATTTTATTTGCAAAGCAGAATAGCATGATAGTCTCCGAAGTGCTTCTGCCTGGATTTGAATCTTTTTTTTT
>NC_041220.1:72599356-72604001 GCF_002837175.3 Physeter macrocephalus | reverse complement strand
CGCACAGGCTCAGCGGCCATGGCTCACGGGCCCAGCCGCTCCGCGGCACGTGGGATCCTCCCGGACCAGGGCACGAACCTGTCTCCCCTGCATCGGCAGGCGGATTCTCAACCACTGCGCCACCAGGGAAGCCCTGGATTTGAATCTTGGTCCTACTACTTATTAGTCTTGTAACCTTGGCCCATCTACATAACCTTTCCAGTGCTCAGTTTCCCCATCTGTAAAATGAGGATATTAATGGTCCCCTCCTCCTAAAGTTTTTGTTAGCATTAAATGAGCCAGTACATGGACAGGTTTCGGAATAGCCATGACACATAGTAAGCGCATAGTATGCATTAGTTATTAGTATTTGATCCTCGCAAGAACCCCAGGAGGTATTATACTTACTGCCTGTGTTGGACACCTCTCATGCACACCTGGTACTCTCAGCCCACCTTTTCACTCCAGCTGTTCCTGCAGCCACCTGGTGGCACAGGTGTAACCCAATGGCACCTTGCTCAGCTGTACTGCTTATTTCTTACTTCCTGCCCTGGCTTCTCTGCCACCATCACTTGAGATGCCCGTGGACCACACTCAGCCATTCTGACACAAGCAAACTTGGAAGTGTAAGAGAGCTGACATCCCATGGGGACCCTTTGACCAAGGAAGAGTTGCAGCCAATGGGAAAACAGTGCCTTCTTTCATTCCTTGAGAGAATAATTCTGAGGTATAATGTGTCCCATCAAGGTCCAAGTTCAGTTGCCTGTAGCAGTGGGCACCCCCATCTTGACTTTCCCTCCTTTCATTTTCCACTTCCCAGCTGCCTATTCCTGTTACCTGAGCTCACTTTCCCCAATAAACTACCCACATACAAGCCCTTGCCTCATGCTCTTCTTTGGGGAACCATCTAGTTGTGAACAAGAGGAGAGTGAAAGAATAAAAAGAGGCTTGTTTTGCATCCAGAATCAGAGCTGGACTCAAGGCCAAAGCCTTCCACCTCCCTAGTCTCATTTCCTCACGCTGTGCCCCCTCCCAGTTCATACATGTGCATCTTAACAGAGGCCTCCCGGAAGCTTGGTCAGTTGAAGGCAGCTCAGGGAGGAATCAGCTATGAATGGGCAGCTTTGCACATTTTCATTTCAGAGCCCCTTTCCTGTCCCTACTTAGAGCTGGTCCTACACAGCTGGAGGTTTCACCCGACTGGGGCCTGGGGCAGAGACTGTGTCAAATTGGTCTTTGGACCACTAGTACTCAGGGCCTGGCCTACAGGAGGTACTCAGGGAACATTTGCTGGATGAACAGACCCAGCAATCCAACTATTGATGGTTTCTTTTTAATTTTTACTTCTTATGTGGCTGTGCCTGTTCCTAGACTTAGTTTATTTTTAGCTGGTTTGGAATGTAATCTCAGATGGACAGAGAACATTTTAGGGAAGGGGTTGTTTACCTTTTACCAAGCTAAGTTAGTACAGAATCATGTGCCTGAAAATTATTCAAGGAATACAGGATATTTCTTGAAATTATTGAGAAAAACCTGATCGTCAGGTTGACTGACTGATGAAAGAAACAAAAGCTGTTCAACTGCGGCTTGGAGGACAAATGCAGCTTTAAGATACATGGGTTTCATGATTTTATATTGAAATTCTGAGGTCTGCTGCGGGTCCTTCCACTTCCTTTAGCTTCTGCCTGTCCTAATTCTCAAATTTGTTTTACCTGCCTAGCCCTTGTAGGTGTCTGGGTTCGTGACCCCCATACAGAGTGACACACACCAGGGTACAAGAGCTGAAGGCGTCAGCACCATTGCTGCCTTTCCCTGTAGCTTGCTCGCCTATCCCCGCCACCACCAACAGGTGCCCAGTGATAGCATGACATCCTGCCTTCCAGGTACTACAAGATCACCGTGGTGCTCATGTGCTTCATGGTCCCCACGCTGGTGCCCTGGTGCATCTGGGGAGAGAGTCTGTGGAATTCCTACTTCCTGGCCTCCATCCTCCGCTACACCATCTCACTCAATGTCACCTGGCTGGTCAACAGTGTCGCCCACATGTATGGAAACCGGCCCTATGACAAGAACATCAGCCCTCGGCAGAACCCGCTCGTCACCCTGGGTGCCATCGGTGAGTATGGGGTGGGAGCCGGTGGGGGAAGTGGCAGCTCAGATCTTCTTGGCTTCTCAGTGGTTTTGTGGAATCTGTAAAGAGAGGCAATGGAGTGGAGTAAACTGGAATGAACTTGGGCTTTGGTGTTAGAATCCAAGCCACTTACTCTCTCTGATTTACAGTTTTCTTACCTGTGAAAGGGGAACAGGAATGCCTGCTTCATAGGGGCGTTATGAGAATTAACTAAGATACTATACGTAAACTGCTTAGTACAGTGCCTGGCACGTAGTAGGTGATCAATAATTAGTAGCTATTTATTTTTACCATGGAAATTTCCCTAAAGGAGGAGTAGCAGTTGATGTCTCTCTCAAACCGCCCTGACTGCTCTAGCCTCAGCTCTCCATCATTTGGCTGACCTTAAAAATAAATAAATTAATTCAAAGGCCTGCAAACAGAGGGAGGGGGAGAATCAGGACCTTGGCGTCTCGTGGTACCACAGAATGGTTAAGGGCAAGGCTTCTGGAGTCCGACAGGTTTGGTTGAGTCTTGGTTCCTCCACCTACTCTCTGGGCAAGTTATCTAGCTCCTCCATACCGTGTGTTCTCATCTGTCAAGTGGGGATAATATATAGTAGCATTGACCTCCGCCTGGGGTCGCCGGAGGGCGAGTTAATACATACTGTTTGCAGCAGTGCTTAGCAGGAAACAAGCCTCCCGGGATGTTGTTTTTCTTACTAGCCGTATGGCCTTAGGCAAGTTACTTGTCCCTTCTGTGCATTTCCATCCTCATTTTAAAATGGGGATAATCATAGCAGATAGCTTAGCTATGTGAGGATTATAGGCATTAATACCCTTTGAAGAATTTAACATGGTGGCTGGCACACAGTAAGTGATTAATAAATGATAGCTGTATCTTGATAGAAGCAACTCAGTATTCTGGGTAACCTGAGCCTTGAGCACAGAGATCAGACCCAGGAAGGGAGGTTCCTGCTGTTAAGTTGAAACGGTCTCTGCATTCCTCTGCCATGGGTTTCTGCCCTCATGGTGTTAGGGTCACCCATTTATTAAGACCCCAGGGATCCTGTGTTGACAAGAGCAATATAAGGTGGAATAAACACCACATTTAGCTATGGGAATAACTGGATAAGCAGAGAGAAAGTGTGAGTTTCCAGATTCCTCCTATTGTTTTCTCCTCTCACACCCTTCATCTTCTATAAGAATTGTAATGAGGGGAGCCACACCCAGTGGTAACTCTGAGAGCAGACAGGAGTGGGCACTCTGGGACTGTTACCATCTTACATAGGGGATGGTGGGCAAGGGAACCCAAAGAATGAGGGCATGACACAGGCCCTGAAGAGCTGGGTGTTGGTTTGAAGCTTGTCCAGGTCAACACTGGACTCTCAAATCAGCTCTCTTGATAAAGGTCCTTGGAAGACTCTTATTACACCCACTGTATGATAGATGGGGGAATACATCCAGAGTTCTTAGAACAGTGCCTGTTTCTGAAAATAGGGGAAAACTCTAGTACTCTAGTCTAGGAATGATGGGGTGGAGGGGCAGGGTAGAAAAGACCTAAATTCAACAGAAAATTGCAGTCAACAGACCGATCCATCTGATATACTCATTGTAGAGCAGAATCTTTCAAATGTGGTCAATAGAAGAACTGTATGATGACCAGTAGCCACTTAAGAAGTAAAGGAGAAATCTGGCAGTTCCTTGAATGGTTAAAAATAGTTACTATATGACCCAGCAACTCCACTCCTAGATTTATACCCAAGAGAAATGAAAACGTATGTCCACATAAAAACTTGTTTATGGGGCTTCCCTGGTGGCGCAGTGGTTGAGAGTCCGCCTGCCGATGCAGGGGACACGGGTTCGTGCCCCGGTCCGGGAGGATCCCACGTGCCGCGGAGCGGCTGGGCCCGTGAGCCACAACTACTGAGCCTGCGCGTCTGCAGCCTGTGCTCCGCAACAAGAGAGGCCGCGACAGTAGAGGCCTGCGCACCCCCAAAAAAACATTATTTATTTATAACAGCTAAAATGTGTCCCTCAACTGATGAATGGTTAAATACAATGTGGTATATCCATACAGTGGAGTACTCTTCAGCAATAAAAAGAAATGAAGTACTGATATCCGCTACAACCTTGAAAACATTATGCTAAGTGAAAGAAGCCAGTCACAAAGGATTACATATTGTATGATTTCATTTATATGAAATATTCAGAATAAGCCAATCTATAGAGATTGTGTTAGTAAAAGTGAGAAACAGAAACAGTATATATATAAATATATGCAAATAAATATATATATAATATTGCTCATAATCTCTCTCTATATATATACATATATACAGAAACAGTAGGATATCTCTATCTATATAAACGTAGATGTATTCTGTTTGTGCATGCGTGTGTGTGTGTATGTGTGTGTGTGTGTGTGTGTGTGTGTGTACGGTGGGGAGGGAGGTGTGGGGAGTGAGAGAGAGAGAGAGAGAGAGAGAGAGAGAGAGAGAGAGAGAGAGAGAGAGATTTATTTTGAGGAATTGGTTCATGCGATTATGGGGGGTAA
>NC_041220.1:72594902-72599288 GCF_002837175.3 Physeter macrocephalus | reverse complement strand
GAGAGAGAGAGAGAGAGAGAGAGAGAGAGAGAGAGAGAGAGAGAGATTTATTTTGAGGAATTGGTTCATGCGATTATGGAGGCTAAGTCCCACCATCTGCCGTCTGCAAGCAGGAGACCCAGGAAAGCCAGTGGTATAATTTAAGTGTGAGTCTGAAGGCCTGAGAACCAGGGGAGCTGATGATGCAAATCCCAGTCAGAGGGCAGGAGAAGATGAGATAGATGTTCAATCAGTGAGTCA
This sequence comes from Physeter macrocephalus, assembly GCF_002837175.3. NCBI lineage: Eukaryota > Metazoa > Chordata > Mammalia > Artiodactyla > Physeteridae > Physeter > Physeter macrocephalus. The sequence continues at coordinate 72,599,048 of NC_041220.1, read as the reverse complement.
GGAAAATGGGAGCAAATTCCTCCTTCCTCCACCACTGGTTCTATTCAGGCCCTTAAGGGACTGGCTGATGCCCACTCAACCTTGAGGAGGACCATCTACATTACTGAGTCCACTGCTTCAAATGCTAATCTCATCCAGAAACGCCCTCACAGACACACCCAGAAATAAAGTTTAATCTGGGCACTCTTTGGCCAGTCCAGTTAACATGTAAAATTAACCAACACAGAGAAAGAAAGAAGGGCTGGAGGGAGGGGGGGATGGTTAGGGGCCAACAGCTAAGGGGAGTGGGGTGTCTTTTTAGGTAATGAAAATGCTATAAAATTCATTGTGGCGATGCATGCACAGCTCAGTGAATACACCAAAAGCCATTAAATTGTATTCTTTACATGGGTGAATTGTATGGTAAATTATATCTCAATAAAGCTGTTTTTTTTACAAGAAAACAAATGAAAGAATCCCTGAGACTTTTCCTGAACACAGCTTAGTGAAGGGAAAAAGTAAGGGAGGAAAAGCTACTCACTGTGAGGGGTAGAATAATATATAGGCAGATTTTGGATATTTAAAGATCCAACTCCTTAATTCACTCACCTATCAGAATGATTATCATTTATCTCTTCCAAGCTCTTCCAAGAAGTCTTCCTTTAATTACTTCAGTCCACAGAGGCTATTTTCCTTTTATGAACATACATCAAAATGATGATCTGTTATCAGCCATTTGGCATTTAGCTTAAGAAGTACAGCTCTGAAGTCGTGGGAGCATGTCACCAATCCACAGGGAAAATTACTCTTGAGACTCTGTGCTGATTATTGTTATTTTTCTGTTCCTGTTGAGATTGTCTAGCCAATTGAGTGAACGCTTCCTAAGGGCAGACAGCAAGTCTTCTGCTTCCCACTGGAGCCTGACACAGTGTCTTGCAATAAATGAGTGATTTTTAGAAAGCTCTACAGAGAGATGCTGATTGGGTTATTTCAAGCCCACTTTGTCTTCCAGGTGAAGGCTTCCATAACTACCATCACACCTTTCCCTTTGACTACTCTGCGAGTGAATTTGGCTTAAATTTCAACCCAACCACCTGGTTCATTGACTTCATGTGTTGGCTGGGGCTGGCCACTGACCGCAAACGGGCAACCAAGCCGATGATCGAAGCCCGGAAAGCCAGAACTGGAGAGGGCAGCGCCTGACCCTGGAACCGCTATCCACGTCCGCTGTCAACGCCTCGGTTCATGGCCTTTGTTACTACACTTATCTTGTTCATTGGTTCGTGGGAGGGGGTACAGGGTGGGGAGGGAACGGAGTCTACGCGGTTTGGGAATTTTTTGTTTGTCTCAAACTAATATCAAGATACAACTCTCAATGAAAAGAATTTTTTTAAAAGTCAATGTAACTATGATTTAACACTAGAACGTAGACATGTGATTTAATCGCCGTAGCTACAGTATGTCAAACATACATCGTCATGTGCTTGTACGAGATGTTAACCCTGACAGGATGAAGGAATTTAATATTCTTTCAGTGCGATTCAGAAGAGCCTTGTTTTCTTTTTCTACCAGTTAACGCAGCATTATTTTTAAACAGACTATCTGAAGCAGCAGAGAGGCAGGGTAGAAGACAAAAGAGAGGGTCTAAATAGTAAAGAATGTTTGTGTTTTGTAATTACTGTGTGTTTGTGTGTTGTTATTTTTAAGGAGGAGAACTGAAAACGTAAAAAAATGAGAGCACAGGAAATGGCTCTCTTATTTTTTTGCCCTGTTTCCAGCTTGTCAATGCTCTACTGTCTTTGCTTCAAGAGATCTGTTCACTGCTCAGCTAGTTTTGTGTCCCGAGCTGTACACCCAGCTGACCCTATAAGTCAGTTCCTGTTTTTAAGTGTTTGATTTTGTTCTCTTTGCTATTGTCATTTTAAGGTGTATAACTCAGAAGGGGCAGACATCAAATTAAGCTCAAATGAAACTCTCATTTAAATGTTTAGACACCTAATTTATATTCTAATTGACCCCAGCCACCTGATGCATGTACTTTACCTACTTCTGCTAAATAAGCATATTAATTTTCCACACCAGGCAATCAGATCTTAATAACCAATAGTTATCTAGCACTCAGTGTCTACAAATGTTTCACCTGCATGCAGCCTTCACTGAACTTGCAGCAAGACATAAAGTGACCATTATGTAGCTTCTGGATTTAAGAGAAATTTGTGTGTTAAGTTGCCTTGTAAAGAGCATGCCAAATTAATGGGACAGCGTTCCGCTTTGTGTTAGATGTTAGAGCAAAAGAAAGCCTTATCGTGTCGGCATCAGAGCACTTCGAACATAGTGCTTCAAAGATAGGGAAGATGTAGGGTTTAAATTGAAATTTTAAATTTTTGAAGAAGAAGTGATGCCAATAAGAAATTGTCATAATAAAGTACTTCATCCAGCAGGTGTTTAGCAGTGTTATTTTTGCCATTTATAATGTGTAAACTATGGGTGATTTACAATAAATGATTATGGATTCATTGGTGTTCTTGACCAGATACTTAAATCTTTTTTTTTAATTCGGCCATGCCGCGCAGCATGTAGGATCTTAGTTCCCCTACCAGGGATCAAACCCGCGCCCCCTGCAGTGGAAGTGTGAAGTCTTAACCACTGGACTGTCAGGGAAGTCCCCGACCAGATACTTATATCTTGTTGGAATGTCCCATCAAGGGTGCCTGATGCTTTATGATGATCACATACTTCACGTTTGAGTTGGGCTCTGGGCTAACAGCAGCCCCTAAGACCAGACCTTTCCTATCCCATCAGCATAACCAGAAGGAAAGTCAGCAAGTTTTATGTGGAAATCAGAAACCCCAGTGGTATCATTTCTCACTCACCAACACTGTCACTTGTACTGCTTCCAGCTGACCAATGGGAACCCAACACCTACATGTCACCCAGAAGAGCATGAAGAATACTTTCCTCCCCAGAGCCCTGCCAGGCCCCCCAGCAGTGACCAGAGGAGGGGGAGATGGACTCAACTTTCACTCCAGCCCCGCCTCTCAGCTTTGCCCCTCCCTGTGCTGCCTCACTCTTTGCCCATCTTTTGTCCCAAAGCAGCTGTGCCCCTGCCATCAGCTACAGACGTCTTAGCCTGTCTGCAGTTGAGCGGGACTCCAGCCATCGGTGGGTGCCGGACTGGACTTCATTTGTAAGGACACTTACAAGACATTTTTCAGCTGCTTTTGTATTCCGGTCACAGATTGCTAAGACCTTGTATGGAGTGTTGGTAGAGTGCAGATGTATTCCAAGATGAGTTTGTGTCAGCCTGAACTAAAATGACCCTGATTGGGAAAGTTTCTGTGAACATTTGACCCCTAAAAGTACTAAACTTATTTGCTTGTCCATTAATAGAAAAGGTTACATTTGGAGCAGCTCTTTGGAATCTTCTCACAAAAGGAGGCTGTTCCACAGCTAATCCAAATAAATCCAGAGCCTCACTCCTCTGAACCTGAGTGCCACGTCTTTATCAGCAGTACCCATGAATGAGATAAGGACGGCGATGATGTTGATGGAGTGGATGAAGTTTAGAGCATGCTAGAGTCTTCCATATTCATATCCCCTGCATGTCTCGGCAGCATCTAAGAGTGCAGTTTTCTCATCTGCAAAGGGAAGGGATGAAACCAGACTGTCTCAGGTCCCACCCAGCCCTAGCATTCACTGGCAACAGCAGAGATGGAAATATACCTGCATTCAGATTTCAAACACCTCTCAAGTTACTGCCTTTCTAGGACCTGGAAGGTCAAAACTGAGGGGAAATAATTGAGTCTGAGTGGGAGACCACTGTCTGAGGCCAAAAGGATACGTTCTCGGTAAAAATAGTGCATGTGTCTTATTTATTCCCAAAATATGGTGAAGCAATAAAAATAAATATAATCCATGAAAAATAACTTAATGAAAGAAAGTACTCCAGCTTAGTGGAGTAGTAGAAATAGCACTGGACTCAGAGACCTGAGTTAGAATTCTCTTTTTTTTCCAACTGAGATGAACTTGACATATAACATTATATTAGTTTCAGGTGTAGAACTTTGTGATTTTTTTTTTTTTTTTTTTTTTTTTTTTTTTTTTTGTGGTATGCGGGCCTCCCTCTGCTGTGGCCTCTCCCGTTGCGGAGCACAGGCTCCGGACGCG
>NC_041220.1:72591012-72594859 GCF_002837175.3 Physeter macrocephalus | reverse complement strand
CCAGCGGCCATGGCTCACGGACCCAGCCGCTCCGCGGCACGTGGGATCCTCCCAGACCGGGGCGCGAACCCGGTTCCCCTGCATCGGCAGGCGGACGCGCAACCACTGCGCCACCAGGGAAGCCCGAACTTTGTGATTTGATATTTGTATATACTACAGAATGATCACCGCGATAAGTCTAGTTAACACCCATCACCACACATATTTACAAATTTTCTTTCTTGTGATGAGAACTTTTAAGATCTACCCTCTTACCAACTTTCAAATACACAATACAGTGTTATTAACTCTAGTCACCATGCTGTACTTTACATCTCCAGGACTTATTTAGCTTATAACTGGAAGTTGATACCTTTTGACCACCTTCACCCATTTCCACCACACCCCTCACCAATCTGTTCTCTTTATCTATGAGTCTGTAGGGTTGTTTTTTTTTTTAACGTCTTTATTGGAGTATAATTGCTTTACAATGGTGTGTCAGTTTCTGTTTATAACAAAGTGAATCAGTTATACATATACATATGTTCCCATATCTCCTCCCTCTTGCGTCTCCCTCCCTCCCACCCTCCCTATCCCACCCTAGGGTTCTGGTTGTTTTTTTTTTTTAGATTCTATTATACGTATACATGAGATCATACAGTAATCGTCTTTCTCTGTCTGACATATTTCACTTAGCATAATGCCCTTAAGGTCCATTTATGTTGTCACAAATGGCAGTTTTGAATTCTAACTCTTGGTCTAACTTGCTGTGTTTTTAGGCTGACCCACATGGAAGTGCCATTTACTAACCCACTGCGCCTCTCTGAACCTCAGTGTCCTAATCCACAAAATAGGAACAGTAACACATGCATCAGAGAAAACTGAACGCCCTGAGCACAGGGTTGGCGCCTCGTAGACCCCCAGGAGACATCGGCCGGGGGTGAGTGCCTGCCCCAGTCACGAGACAAAAAGCGAGATGGAACCAAATAACTGCAGACTAGAAGTGAGGAGGACCAACTTCCAGTTCTGGTTTGGCTCCTAACTAGCTGGATGGTGAAATGTAGCAGAATATGCCCAAATCTGCCAGTTTGACATAAGATTATTTTGAGTCAAAGCCACTTGAAAAACAGCAGATGCAAGCAGTGTGCTCTGACTTCCTTTTTCCTTCCTAAAAGCAGGAGATGAAACTCCCGTGTGAAAGATACCCTCTCTGTACCAGGAGGAAAGAAACGTTCTTATCTCCATAGACAGGGAGAAGGTACCGAGAGAAATCAGTACAAACAAACCTTGTTAAAACAGCCCTTATCTTCCTTGAGCTTCCCCATATATTTTAGTTACTTGTTCACAATTACTACTCTTTGTTCAACCTAGTATATGAGCATTTAGACCCAACCACTTTGGGGGGGGGGGTCTTCCTTTTTCTGTGAAGGCTCCCATGTCCATGTAATAATAAAATCTGTATGCTTTGTTCAACCTAGTATATGAGCATTTAGACCCAACCACTTTGGGGGGGGGGTCTTCCTTTTTCTGTGAAGGCTCCCATGTCCATGTAATAATAAAATCTGTATGCTTATCTCCACTGAGTCCATCTTATGTCAACTTAATTCTCAGGCCCAGCCTGATGCTAAGAGGATAGAGGAAAAGTTTTGCCTCCCCTACAATGGCTCTAACCTCTCAGAGCTTCAGTGTCCCCTTCTGTAAAGGAACCGGCTGGACTGGGTTATCCTGTCCAGCTCTGCCGTTTCAGTAAGTCTGTCGTCTCTGTGGACAGCAGAGACAGCAGAGGACAGGACCGCAGAGCCTCCGTCCAGCCTGGTGTGGGTCCCTCTGCATCTCTGGCTTCCTTCCTGCACCTTCAAAACCCCATCAGAGGACAGGTCTGGCTTGCAATGTCCTTTATGCTTCCATCAGCTCATTTTTCTCCTCATCAGGAGCCGGGATAGATTTGTGGAGGGAAGAGGTAGAGCCGATGGGTAAGAATGAACTTTGGGGGTTATCTGGGAGGCTCACTTATCCATCTCAATCCTGTCCCCAGTTACAGAGGAGACTGAGAGCCCGTTGTGTCCTCCGCGGCTGCTCACGTGAAAAACAAGGAAGGAAAGAAAGAACCTTTATAATCCTTTAAAAAATTTCCCCACTTTTGGTTGAGGGTATGAGTCTCAGTCCCCTCCTTCCCCTTCCTCGACGTCAAGGAAGTGCTGTAAGTGACCTGGAAACGCCTCTCCTGTTCCCCCGTGGGCTATGGGGTCCATCTCCCCCAGCCCTACCGCCCCAGCAATGTTCCTGATTCTAAATCTGCACCATCAGAGGAGGAAGCGGAGTGCTGGCCCAGGAGCGCCTATAAGGCAAAGAGCCTGTAGCTGAGCCGCTTCTGTGGCCTCCGGGACAGCCTTTTCCTTTTCCTCTTCCTCTCACGCCCACAATGCCTCTGACTCCTCATCTGCAAGGCCAGTCAGCCGCATCCTGCTGCAGCTTCCTCACAGGATTCAGAAAGAAAAGACCAGCTGACAGCACCCGAGCCGGCTGGGCTGTGAAGGCTTTGCCCTGAGAAGGTGCCCTTCCTCACAGCACTTGCTGAGGAGGCACCCTTCCTGACCTACAGTTACTAGGGGGAAAAGTGACTGTGCCTTCCACCATCTCTCCAGACCCCTACAACTCGGCGTTCACCACATCAGCCTCCCCTCCCCACCTCCCCTTTCCTCCCTTCCTGTCACCGAGAGAAATCTCCGAAGTTGCTTTTCTAATAGAAGCGCCAACTTCTGGGCAGAGTCATCAATCCCTCCCCACCCCGCGGTGAACGAACGGACAAAGCCACCGGGTCCCACTGGATGGGGTGTGGTGGTGTTTTTATTACCAGGTTCCACTTAAGCCTGTGCTGACAGCATGCGGATTGCGGAAACACAGGAGCTGTGTGTAGACAGGTGCTCCTTTCCTGGGCTGTATGAGGACACTGCGTGTGCGGGTGAGGCCCCTACCAGGTACGCGGTGTGATCATTGTGATCATTGGTTCATGATGACCTGGACTGCTAACTGGGATATCCAAGGTCTCAAAGCAAGAGCGAATGAGCATTGTGGGCGATGGCGTTTCAGCTCCAGCACACAGGCTTCTCACACCTGATGCGGAGGGGATGGGAAGAGCCACGTCAGCTCCTTCCTGGCCCTGGAGGTGCTGCCCCTGAACGCATGAACGGCTCCTTGAGAGCCAGCGGGACTCCCTTCTGTGGACTAAAAAGCACTTAAGAGCTCCTGGCATCGTAAAGTGCTCGTTCCAGATGTGCCAGGCAGCGAGCACATCTATTTGCACTGTTCTCTACACCTCCTGCTAGACTGAGCTGTTTGTAACACACAGGATCCAAATCCTTCGAGTCAGCTCGTTCGAATCCATACACAGTCGCACCATAGGCAACGGAGGCAAAACAGGAAAAATGATCTGCGAGTGGATACTTTGGGCTGGATGGGTTCAAAACACTATTTTAAAAGTGAAAACCTTGATTTTGCCCCGGGGTGGGAAATTTTTAAGCAATGATACATTGGAGGCTTTTCCACCACTTGTTTGTTTGGTTCAAAGTCAGGGACACGGATCCGTTTAATGACACCGAAATGGACAGGCCATTTCAATGTGGTTTTGTTTAAACATTGCTTGACTCCTTGGCCCACATTTATACAACCCAGAGGTGGTTAGATTGTTAGCTGGGAGAGAAACAGCCTAAGGAAAATATGCAAAAGTTCTGCTTCTTCATCCGTAATATGTAGGAGGTAGAACGAATGATTGCTTACATCCCTTCTTAGATCACAAACTACAGGAATCGGGCTTCCCTGGTGGCGCAGTGGTTGAGAGTCCGCCTGCCGATGCAGGGGACACGGGTTC
>NC_041220.1:72570217-72590933 GCF_002837175.3 Physeter macrocephalus | reverse complement strand
GGGAGGATCCCACATGCCGCGGAGCGGCTGGGCCCGTGAGCCATGGCCGCTGGGCCTGCGCATCTGGAGCCTGTGCTCCGCAACGGGAGAGGCCACAGCAGTGAGAGGCCCGCGTACCACAAAATAAATAAATAAAATAAAATAAAATAAAACAAACTACAGGAATCAATAGCAAGCAAGCTTAGGAAAGGCTAGATTCTGCTTTACCCAAGCAAAAGATATGGCCAGAAACCATCCTATTTGTGTATCCCTAGAAAAGAAGAGTCTCAAAGACAGAGCATCACTCAGAAAACTGACCCTCTGTTGAAGTCCATGTAAACAGCTGTCGGTGGAGATCTTTTTGTTGATATTCATGGAGCGTCATTTCGATGGCTAGATATTTCAAAACAATCTTGGGGGGGTGTTGTTTGTTTTTGTTTTGCTTTGTATTGTTTTGTTTTTTAAGTTTTCATCTAAGAGATGTCCTTAAAACGAGCATTGCTGTGTACAGGAAATTGCAGCATTATAATACTTGGAAACGGTAACATGCTTCAGAATAAGGTCACCAAGCATCACATGCCGCAGTGATTTGGCTGTCAAAGCTCCTCACTCCATGTTAGAACCGGGCTGTGTGCATAAAGCTCAGAGATCATTTAAACCTTCCAACCAGCTTGTCTTGGTTAATCTGATTGATATACTGTCTTTTGTTGTAACAGTTAGTCTGTTGTTTTTCCACTTGCTTTAACTTCAGCACTGCCACATAAGAGAGAAAGAGAAAAGAGGACAGCTTGAAGAGGTGTAAAAATATAACTACTCTTTGAAAGTATGCATATTTATCTGTTTTTTTTGCTACTCTCTTTTCACTTGTCTTTTCGGCTCTAAATAGGCAAATGCTCCTGGCTCGTGGATATACAGCACTTAAGTGTTACTTCTGAGAAGAACATCCTTTATTACATTTTCTAGGCCGATGATTATAGTGCATTTTAAAAATTTCTTTTGCATCAAGAAGGAAATCAAATGAAAGCACATCAAGCTTGAAAGACCACTGGTGGTACCATAGAACCTTAGCAAACCAGTCTGCAAATGACACCTCGAATCACTGAAATTTTGCTCAGCACCCCACTTTTAGAAAAATAATGGGCAAAGAAAGAAGAAAAGAAAAAGAGGAAAAAATCTTCATTAGAAACGTATTTTCCCAAACTCCACATAGTTTTGACCACATTTGGCTCAATTTTCTGAATCTATTACAGCTGCAACTATAAAATGATAGGCAAAGAATTCACAACTCCCATTTAAGAGACACGCAGACCATGCCAGTCTTAATCACCAGTGCTTTCCCAACTGGCAGAACTGGGCCTGAGGTGGGAGGTGCTCCATAAATGTTACTGAATGATTGGATGAACGAATGGATGGATGCAAGAATGAATGGATGCAAGGCAATGCAATGCAATACATAGAGAAACTAGTATTGCTGTGTCTTAGGTTTGTAACTCATTCCTTTGTTTGCCTTGTTAAAGGTGAAACCCCAGTCAGGCAGGCGCAAGTCTGTCTTGTGCACAGTTGTATTCTAAGCTCCCAGGAGAGAGCTTACCATGTAGCAGGACCTCAACATTTTTGGTTGAGCTGTCATTGTTTGTGAATACAGGTAGGACCCAGCAATCCAAACTTATTAAAAAAAATAACTTAGAAGACAATTCTTAAGTTTACAGAAGTGCTTCCTTTCATAAGCAGGCCTTAGGATATGTGTCAGCTTATAAAAGTCTTCACCAACTTTTAAGAAGCACATAGGCTGGGGGACGCAAGATACACCCAAATCTATGAAGACTGTCCAATCACAGAGCCACTTAGAGAGGGTCAGTGTTAGAAAGCTGTACTTCCCCTCTGAGATGTCTCACACTAAGCCACGAGAATAAGATTATGCTAAGTGAAACAGGCTAAGACTCTTTTGTGGGCTGAGTTTTGTCCCCTCAAACGCGTACGTTGAAGTCCTAACCCCCAGTCCCTCAGAATGTGACCATATCTGAAGATAGGGCCTGGGAATTTCCTGGCGGTCCAGTGGTTACGACTCTGTGCTTCCACTGCAGAGGGCCCAGGTTCGATCCCTGGTTGGTGAACTAAGAACCTGTAAGATGCAAGGCACAGCCAATAAATAAATAGATAGATAGATAGATAGAGAGATAGGGCCCTTAGAGAGGTGATTAAGTCTTTCTCTGCATTTCACACTATATTCATTCTCCCCAGGTATGAGGCAGTGATTCCACCCAGAGGGCTGCCTTCCTCAACCAACATCCCATTAACTTCCCAACAGAAAACTGCACCAAAAATGTTTTGCCTTTCTTTTCAACAGTCAACAGGAGTTTACTTAGTTCTCACTATGGGGAAAGAAATAGGACTGAGCACATCCGGGAGATAGGTGGGTATTATTTCTGAGTCTTAAGCAGGAAACAAATTCATGTGGAAAGGAAGGAATCAAACCTTCCCCATCTCCCATCCCATCGTGCAAATACGATCACATCATTTGGACATTTTTTACAATTACTTTTCTAAATGTGTAGAAAAAGAAGTGACTTAGTAAGTCCTGAGCCTTCACTCAAGGATTTGACCCTGGACAATTAAGTGGGGGGTGGTAGGGGGAGGTGGTCAGCGTTATAGACCAAAAGAGTTACACGCTTTCACTGAAAATAGGCCAAGCATCATCAAACAATTAAATACATTATTTCCCTTTCATAGAAGCTCAAATCAAATGTCTCACTCAATCAAACTAAGTTAGGAGAGAAACCATCTGTTGGCTCCCCGTTCAGCTCCAGCAAGCCTGCTTTGAACACCATTGGCTAAGGCCTGTTTGCATCATTAAAACATTATCTTAACTGCTCATTGCCAAAAGTAATTTGCCTAGCATTGTCCACTCTCGGAAGCAGAACTAATGTTTCCTGTGGTTGTGAATGTCTGTGAAATAACATCACAAGATAAATGCCTACAGGCAATTGGAGAGACTGAGCCAATAACGGAAAGGAGCCCTCTGTAGGAAGTGATAAGAAAGACCTAAGGGGCCAAGTGTGCAGATGGCCACAGGCTGCTCTGCGAAGCAGCAAGTCCTCTGAAAGATGGGCCAGTCTGGGGAGTTTGGATGGCACACACAGGTTTACAAGTGGTCTACGGAGTGTGACTGATTTCAGATTCTGGTTCCCTCAATGCCTCATACTCAGAAATAAGATCCAGGAAAGTAGAACAAGGTGTGTGTTGGCGGAGTGGGGGGGCGGCGAGGGAGTGCTCTCAGTCTCTCTCTCTCTTTTTCTCCTCCTCCTCCTCTTCCTCTTCCACCCCATCACCATCAGCTTCACCATCCTCTTTCTCCTTGTTCTTCTGTCTCTCCCCATCTCTGTCTCTATCTACCTATCTCTATCATCTCTGTCTCTATCTCTCTCCCTCCCCTCGTTCATCCACTTCCAAGAAATTACTCTGTCATTTGTCCATAAGGACCTTGCTTTGGTAAGTGAAGCTGCTGAGGGTTTGGAGACCAATGGTCTAGAAGTTGGCCAGTGACCGTGGGATGAGGGCATCTGGGGAGAACACAGCAAGGCAACAGCCTTCCCTGACTCATGCCTTCTCCAAGGCTGGATTATCTCTCCCTTACAGATTTTGTGGCTCCTCTGTGGTTGCCCTCGTATGCTGGAGGCACTTGTTTTCACCTCCACCCCGCTCTCTGCTCAAGGAGGCTGACAGGCACCCATGATATCAGCAAGCTGCCTGGGAATGGAGAATGGGTGCGCCAGCAGGATGGAGGGAGGTGAGTGAGGGCCAGGTGTTGGTCCCCGATTCCCTCCATGCTGGCTGCACCCTGCAGCCCACAGTCACGATCCTGTCTCTCTGTCCTTGGAGCTAAGGGGGCTAGTGGTGCCCCTGTCTCTCTAGCTCTGCTCTATTGCTTCTGGTTGTTTGACAATTCCCCACCCCATGCTTTTTCGAGTAGCCCAGAAGACAGCCATGGAGGTGCGCCTCTCAAATCTGCTTTCAAGAAAGAACTTGCATACACTACCAAATGTAAAATAGATAGCTAGAGGGAAGCAGCTGCATAGCACAGGGAGATCAGCTCAGAGCTTTGTGACCACCTAGAGGGGTGGGATAGGGAGGGTGGGAGGGAGGGAGACGCAAGAGGGAAGAGATATGGGAACATATGTATATGTACAGCTGATTCAATTTGTTGTAAGGCAGAAACTAACACACCATTGTAAAGCAGTTATACTCCAATAAAGATGTTAAAAAAAAAAAAAGAAAGAAAGAACTTGCCATCGAACTGCAAGGTTGCAGCTTTGCAGCTAACTGACTGCCTTCAAACTTCGAGCTCCTATTGTTGTGTTGTTTCGCTCTTCCTGAGCAGCCCCCTTGCTGTGACCATGCATAGGGGGTACAAGAGCCTGGCCATTTCTGCCCAACAAGAGGGACTCCACTAACTGGCAGTCTTTGCTCACAGCCTCAGTCAGGTGGGCTAAGACTTTGTCAGGTCTGAATCATGTTCTGAGGCTCCCCTGCCCAATCCTGCTTCGTCCTCTGTATTCTTCCACAGGGATCAGATCGGCACCAGAGAGCAAGCTTTTCCCTGTTCATTCTTCCTTCCTTCCCCTTTATGTTCCACAGGCATTACCCCTAACAAGTCAGTTACATCCTAACTCCGCCCCAGCACCTGCTTCCTGGAGAATCCAGCTAACCCATGCCTTTTTAACACTCTCTTTAGATAACGCTATTTTTTTTTTTTTTTTGCGGTACGCAGGCCTCTCACTGCTGTGGCCTCTCCCGTGGCGGAGCACAGGCTCCGGACGCGCAGGCTCAGCGGCCATGGCTCACGGGCCCAGCCGCTCCGCGGAGTGTGGGATCTTCCCGGACCGGGGCACGAACCCGTGTCCCCTGCATCGGCAGGCAGACTCTCAACCACTGCGCCACCAGGGAAGCCCTCAGATAACTCTATTTGACTGTATACCCCCCCTCTTCCCTCCTAGGCCCCCAACAGACACCCCTTGGTATTCACTGAATGCGTTTCACATGGGTTCACAAACTGACTTGGGAGAGCAGAAGCCCTTGAGCCCCGGCCCTGCCCATGACTGTGGACCAAGAGAAATGACACTCTGAGACCCCAGTTCCCGTCACCTCCTGGCTTCCCCAACCTTGTTTCCACATCTTCCACAGCTGTGCTTCCACCCTGGCTCATCCAGGCCTGGGAATAGGATCCCAAGATAACAGAGGGAGCTGGAGAGACGGTGAGGACCTGCTGGTACTGTGGGAGGCCAGCAGTGACAGCAATAAGAAGTGCAGGTCTCTGGCTTTTCTCAACAGAACCTTAGAAAAGCACATTTAATCCTAACCAATTGGAAGAAAATGTCCAAAGTCATTGAAGCAGTGAGCCAAAAAATAGCACCAGAAAGATCCAAAGTCTACTCATTAATCCTGGAGTCCAAACTTGTTACCTCCTGGGAGCTGGGCTATTTGAACTTTCTGGGCCTGATGGGTGCTGTTAAGAGTGGACATTAAGAAGTCAGGGTTCTCTTCAGGCAGGATGATTCTGCAACGCTTAGGTTAGGACCTGCGATGTCTAACTCACTTTGGGGAAATACCTATGTTAGTAATTCCTAGTCCTATTTTTGCAACACTCCACATATTTCCTAGTTCTCTCAAGATGGGGTGAGTGTCCAAAACCCTAAAAACAAAACAACTTAGTTATAAACAGTGATTATGTCATAAAGAGCCTACATTTTAGGAGCAGGTCTAATTTCAAGGATTCTGGCTTATTAACAAAAATACACTTATGATCAGCCCTTATACTTTCTTTGAGGTTCAGAAAATTTGCTCCTGTTGTTCATGCAGCATTTTTAAGAGAGGAAAAGAGATGGAGAAAGAGGAAATATGGCTGCGATACTCCTGAACTTCAGAAATGCTAAGATTCATTCCTATCACGTCAGACATTGGTTCTTCTATGTAATAAATGGAGTAGTTCTCCACTAGGGACCCCCACCCCCAAATCCATAGAATTTGTGATTTTTCCTTGATTTTCTTTTGGCCGGGGTGTGCCTAGGGAAATACCAAGTGAGGGAGAAAATTTGCCTGTCCCCTGCAGCATGGTGCAAACCCTAATTCTCAGGCACCTCGGCTTTCCTATCCCGAGGTTCTTCACCTGGGATTTTGCTTCCACCTTCGGATTGAGCTGACACACGTACTATACTGGAGTCAGGATTAACATTTGTGACTAGGATCATTCTTGCTGCTGTGCACAAATTTGTCCCTGAACAGCAGCAAGAGTGCAGGACTTAATCAGGCTCCAGCTCTAGCCCACAGAGCCCTGCTGCCCTCCCACCACACTCCCCTTCCATCAGTCCTGGATCTGACAGGAGCTAGATCAGTGGAAGAAACACTGGTGCAAGCCATTCTCTCTGTGCTTCTATTCTCTGTAATCTTTGGACACTGCCCCCACCGCCAAAGGCAGCCCTCCACGCTTCCCCCGTCCCCTCCTTTCCTCTTACCTCAATCTTCTTTTGTGATGTATTTCCTCTGACTCTTCCCTTCAGTTGATAGAGCTCTCTTGTCCATTTCAATTATTTTCCAAAACCGTCCTTGGAAACAAACTCTTCCATTTCAGCATTCCAACAGAGAAGCTGCGCCGCTCCCTCACCTCACAATCACTGGGGCCAGGCAGGAGAGGTAAATATTCTCCTACTGGCTGTCTTCCACTGATGTTTCCAACCCATTACTTCTCCACTCTTGTGTAAAAACAACTGCTCTTTTGATCCTCCAACACATTCACATAACTGCCACCGCCCTCTTGCTCCTTTCAATGATAGCCTCCAAGTCATCCCCCCTTATACACAAAGCGCTTCGCCATCTCGTTTACGTACTTTCTTTCTCTCTACACCAGCTACCAGGGGAAGTTCCTACTGTTATGTCTGTGTGAACAGTGTATCTGTATTAGTTAGGATCAGTTTGGCTGTACATAAAATACCCAAATAAGTGGCTTAAATAATCCAGAGTTCACTCACATAAAACAGGTCTAGAAACTAGGTGGATCAGGATGAAAATGGGGAACCCATGGTACTGAGGACTCTGTCGTTCTACTCCACCATCCTAGCCTTGGTTTCTGTCCTTAAAGTGGCCTCAGGGGTCAAACTGGCTGAAAGGCTTAAAGAAGAAAAGGGAAGAGAAATGGCAAATGGGTGCACCTTCCAGGTGATTGCTCACTTCAAAATTTTTCCCAGATCTCCCTCCCCAACCCCATGACTTCTACTGATATTTATTCTTTGGCCGCCCCAACTGCAAAGAAAGCTGAGAATTGCTGTCTTTGAACTGGTCTCAAGGCTGTTCTGAGTAAAATCAGTAAAAACTAACATTCTTGCCTTGTAGTTCCTGTCCAATATCATTGACCTTCACTTCTACTCTGCTTCACCCACCTATTCCCCATGACCATTCTTGGTCCTTTGTTACCCCTAAACCTCTCACTTCCTGACCAATTAAGTTCTAATATCCTACTCTCTGACCCTCACCGTCTACCCTTGCAATTCCTGTGCTCTCACTTCTGTTCTTCCACCACATGGAGGCATCAAATCAAGTCCCTTGGTCCTTTTATCCCCCGCCCCTGCCCCCCACATGTGTGTAACTTACAAAATGCTACATCATTTTGGGTCCTTGAAGAGCCAGACACAAAGATAGAATTAGATGTTCAAGAGATTTATTGAGGGGAATGCCTATGAAGATAAAGGGGGAGGGAGCAGGAGCCATCAGGGAGAGGTTTTGAGCCATGATGCTGGTGTGACACCTGTGAAAGGAGAGAGGAAAGGCAGGCTTGAGTAGGAAGGGCCTCTGACTGCAGCAGAGTTCTGAGAAAATCTCCGTCAGGTCATTGGAAAGTCCCTGAGCCAAAATTGCCCATTAGAGAGATCCTGTGTTTGGCAGAAACAGCCCGGATCCAGTGTTTCCCCTGCACTCAACTCCCTGCCCTTTCGGTCACCCACGCATTTATCTATATCATATCCCCTGCAATTCCTATGCGTCTCCTAAAATCCCAGCAGAGGCTCTCTCTGCCTGCCTTTCTGTGTCTTTGATCGCCTGCTTTCTATATCCTCCAGGTCTTTGCCTCATTAATTAGTCCATTTGTTCCTGCTTCTTCAACCCTACCAGCAAGAGGTAACAGCAGGAGCATAAAACAGCACAGGGGGAGGTCAGGGAGCTGCCAGGGGCTGGTAGGGCTGGAGCAAAATGTGTGAGATAGGGAATCCTTCAGGAAGTCAGCAAGGGTCACTTAGAGAGGGCTCATGGGCTTATGCCAAAGAGCCTGAACTTGATCACACGATGGGGAGGAGTGAGGCACTGAAAAGAGTTAAATGACATGGTAACGTCATTTAAGGAATTAATCAGGAAATGGCAGATTAGCATTTCATTTGGGTCACTCTGGGGGCAGCAAGAAGAGAGAGTTTCAAGGAGCAGAGACCCGAGCTGAGGCTGGGAGAAGACCTGTTAACAGAACATCACGGTCTGCCTGGGAAAGTGAGAATAAAGATGGTCACGAAGAGACCCAGAAATAAAAGTGAGGATGTTTGGTTGGCTAGTAGGATGTGTTTCAGGTGTCCTGACCTCCGGGCTCGGCTTTTGCAGAGCTCTCTTGCACTTCCCCTCAGGCAGCCCCCACTCAATGTCTCCCAAACTCACAATTTTATCTTCCAGTCTCTTACATCTGTCCTCTCCTGCTTGGGAGTCAAAGTCAACTTCACCCTCGTCTTGCTTCCAGGGTGATCAAACAGGTCTTTACAATTCTACCTAGTAAACATCTCCAAAGCGTGTTTCTCCCATCTGTGCCCTGGGTGTCCCTTCCTCAGGTCAGGCTTGCCTGGACCACTGCGGCATACTCCTTGACGCTCCCCTGCCGCCACTCTTCCACCCCAATTTATCCTCCATGTTGCTGTCAGCGACTTGCTTTTCCTCTGATGGCAATCTTACAATGGCTTTCATTTGCTACGAGAAAAAAACCCAAGCCCTTTATTATTGTATATAAGACCTTCCACCATCTGGCTGTGTACACTTACACTCAGCCTTAGCTCAGGTAAGTCATCAATCTGCAATACCACATGGTCTTTCATTGAAGTGACACTGTTTGTTACAGAGGCTTCCTCAGAGTAAATGGTGGATGGATAGGCGAATGAATGAATGAATGAATGAGTGAATGAACATTAGCTATCTAATTTTGACTTGAACTTAATAGCTCACAGGTATTAGTACAAAGTTGCTGAGCTAGTGCTGTGGTCTGAATATTTCTGCCCTACCCTCAAAATTCATATTTTGAAATCTTGACCCCCCAAAGACGATAGTATTAGTATTAGGAAGCGGGTAGAAGGTGCTTAAGTCATGAGGGTGGAGCCCTCTTGAATGGTATCCCTTGTCCCTTCCACCATATGAGGAGGCCTATCACCCAACCCTGCTCGCACCCTGATCCTCGGACCTCTAGCCTCCAGAACTGTGAGAAATAAATTTCTGTTGTTTACAAGCTATTTGTGATAGCAGCCCGAATGGGCTCAGCTAAGAAAGATGACCTGCTAATTTCTTACTGTATTGGAAACAATAGTATCTTTCCAAGTTCCTCATTTCATAGAGCCAAATAATAGAATATTATGGATTTTCCCTCAACTAAACAAATGAAAGATTATCTGTTTAAAAACCCTCACATTAGGGGATTCCCTGGTGGCGCAGTGGTTGAGAGTCCGCCTGCCGATGCAGGGGACACGGGTTCATGCCCCGGTCCGGGAAGATCCCACATGCCGCGGAGCGGCTGGGCCCGTGAGCCATGGCCGCCGAGCCTGCGCGTCCGGAGCCTGTGCTCCGCAACGGGAGAGGCCACAACAGTGAGAGGCCCGCGTACCACAAAAAAAAAACAAAAACAAAAAAACCCCTCACATTAGAACAGAGTGGCTTAAGCAAAGGAAAATCTAAAAGCTGTGCTGAAAGAAACATTTAAAGATTCATAGTGAGTGGGTGAGGATTCTCTTAATCCATATCAGTAGGGAAATGGAGACTGTGAATAATACTTAGATCACAATTTTCATCTTTGTAGAATTGAAAAACTGGGTAATTTTCATGACTCATATTTTTATTAGGACATCATTCTAAATCCACATATGAAAGACTTTGGGGATGGTGAATTGTAAACAATATTAGTGAATAACTGTTAGGTGGCACATCAATTAAAATCCAGCTGGTGAACAAAATGACAGTATCTTTTTTCAATGCCTCATCACAAAATGTAAAAAAAATTTCCCTGTCACCACGTGATTGTTCATATTAATCGAGATAAAACTACAATAAGCTGCAGACAGAAGCCCCCACTGCACACCCATGCTCCTGGGGAAAGAACTCAGGAAGTGCCTCACAACCCAGGTTTCCTTGACAACCGCTCCCACAGAACCGGCAGCGTTCAAAGATAAACTCCAACCAAGCAATGAGGAAGACTAACTGATGATCAGGCTCCCACAGCTCAGAGGGCCTCGCGATTTGATGGTATCTTGCGAACTACTTCTAAATTTAAATGGAAATTTAGGTGGCTGTGTATTTTAAACCTCATTTCTTTTCTTTCACTGTTATTTTTTTCGTGCAATTCTCCCAGCTTCTTTCTCAGTTCCAGAATAAGACATCCCTTCTTAAAAAGGATAACAATCACAGTTAAATTGCTACCTTGGAAAATCTAACCTAGAAAATAATTCTTTCTCATGTAAAACCAAAACTCCCACCAAAGGGGCAGCAGGAGAGCCAGGCAAAAGTGAGTGGCAAATGGGAGGGAGTTCTGGGAGGTTTAATCACACTCTTTAAAAGATCTCCTTGGGACTTCCCTGGTGGCGTAGTGGCTAAGAATCTGCCTGCCAATGCAGGGGACACGGGTTCGAGCCCTGGTCCGGGAAGATCCCACATGCCGCGGAGCAACTAAACCCATGAGCCACAGCTACTGAGCCTGCCCTCTAGAGCCCGTGAGCCACAACTACTGAAGCCCGTGAGCCTAGAGCCCATGCGTGCTCTGCAACAAAGAGAAGCCACCGCAATGAGAAGTCCGCACACGGCAACTAGAGAAAGCCCGCGCGCAGCCCAAAATAAATAAATTAAATAAATAAATTAAAAGATCTCCTTGTGTGTGGGGGTGTGATGGATGCCTCAACAATCCCGGTGTACTGCCAAACATCGGGAAATTAGTTCACAGCCCAAACTGTCACAGAAAAGCAAGCACACGCTGAGAAAAAAGAAGGCGACAGTTCTACTGAACCAGCCTCTTTCCAATTTGCTTGCAGATGGAGATCAGATGTCTCAGCAAACAATTTCAGTTTCAAGAGGAAACCTGTGTGCACACAATAGAAAATTTGAAAAGGGGTGGGGACAAAGAAGCAATGAACAACATGATAAACAATCCAAAGGAACGCAATATGTTGGAACAAAAGAAACCTTTAAGGTGTTGTAAAAGTCTTATTAAGCCAACTCTGGCCACCCAAAGAAGAAAGACCAGAAATGCAATTACTCCAACCCGGAGGAGTAAATACATAAAATAAGAAGCCAGAGAGAAAGCAAGCCAGAATGAAGACTTAAATTAACAGAAGCTCCCTAAGAAGTCGCCTTTTTCTTTTCTTGTTTTCTCGGTGATATTTTAGATGCCTTTCCCCAAACGTGCAATTATCTCAGCAGAAGGAAGTAAGAAATGAAATTGCAGTGTCCATGCGCCAGAGTGGATGAGGGCAGATACAGAAATTGAGGACTGAAGGACAGTTGCTAAGCGCAAGCTTTGCCAGTCACCTGTGTGGACCATAAGGCAGAAAATTCAACAAGTCCTTGAAATACTGAGCCTTAGAAAAGCACTTTGCATTATTTCATCTTAAGTAAAACAAACAACTGTTCCTCAATATCAACAACGACAGAAAATCCACAAGAAGTTAGAGTCCTTTCATGGTGGGAGGCCAAAGTGGAATGTCCAGGTGGTGAGTCACTTCAGTTGTGTGATGTGACCTTGTCATTCATTTAATGTGGTTTGAGAGACCAGAGATGGGTCTGCATGCAACACGAGGTCAGGCCGGCTATTAAGCCATCTCAGTGAGAGTGCTTGCTGCCCTTTCCAATATGAGGATGTTATATAGTAACAGATTAGAGCTCACAACTCTTGCCTTCTAAGGGAGGGATTCTCAACTCCAAGATGTTTCTTGTAGTTTGGTCATTTCAGGAAATGGCTGATTCCCTCCAAAGAGAAATAATGTGAATTAATTTTCACTTCTAAAATTTTAGGCAATACATTAATTCACTGTTGGTTGGTGAAGGTATGGAGAAATGGCTGCTGCCTAAATTGTCTACGGGAAGTATTAATCGACACAAGCCTTTTCTGGAAGAAAAGGTGGCTGTGTGTATCAACATTTAAAAGGAAGTAATCAGACAAGTGGCTCCATCTTCAAAATATATCTGTAATCTGATCTTTTCTCATCTCCTACTGCCACCATCTCGGTCCAGGCCACCCTCATTTCTTGTCAGCGTTTCTCCAGAAGCCTCCAGACTATTCACTGTGCTTTCACCCTTGACCCTTCAGTCTATACTCAACAAGCAGTCAGATCATATTACACCTCTTGTCACATCCTCCAACGACTTTACATCTCTTCAGGATAACAGCCAAGACCTTACAGCAGCCTTTTATTTCCTACTCCAAGTTCCTCAGTCTCCATCTTCTGCTTCTCTCCACTTTGCTGGCTCCACTCCAGCCAGATTAGCCTCCGTGCTCTTCCTGAACTCAGCAGGCATGCTTCTGCCTCAGGTCCTTTGCACTTGCTGGAAAGCTTGCACCCTCTCTGTCCTACCTCCACCCACCCTTCACCAACTTCAAGTCATTTCTCAAAAGCCATCTTCTCAGTGAGGCTTTCTTTGTCCAGCCTATTTAACATTACGATGTCCCCTCACTTCCTAGTCCTCTGTCCTGTTTAACTTTTTATTTATTTATTTATTTATTTATTTATTTTTGGCTGCGTTGGGTCTTCGTTGCTGCACGTGGGCTTTCTCTGGTTGTGGCGAGCGGGGGTACTCTTTGTTGTGGTGCACGGGCTTATTGTGGTGGCTTCTCTTGTTGTGGAGCACAGGCTCTAGGCGCGAGGGCTTTAGTACTTGTGGCTCGTGGGCTCTAGAGTGCAGGCTCAGTAGTTGTGGCACACGAGCTTAGTTGCTCCACGGCAAGTGGGATCTTCCTGGACCAGGGCTCGAACCCGTGTCCCCTGCATTGGCAGGCGGATTCTTAACCACTGCACCACCAGGGAAACCCTGTCCTGTTTAACTTTCTCTGTAGCATTTACCAACCCACCACCATACCCAGCCCATCACCATCTGATACCCTATGTAGTTGATGATTTTTATTTAAATATCATCTAAAAGAGTACCCCCCATAACTCTAGAATATCTGGGGAGTACCCAGGCAGCTGATCTCTGAGTTATACAAACTGATAAAAGAATTCATAACTGTCATTAAAAAATCAGTTTTCTTGCTTTTTAGTTACCTCTCCCTTTATAAATAGCTGTAATTGATATTTATATATGTCATGACTAATATCTCCAGAAGGGAAAAACAATTAGCACCTATGAAAGATAATCATTTGTTAGCTCCAGGTCTGCTTATATATCTTGCTGATGTGGAGCATATCTAGTGTCAGACGGACGCTGGATCTTTCTGTACAAGTGGGATGTGAGAAGCGTAAATTCTTATGTGCAAATCAGAACATTCTACAGTTAATTAATTTAATACAGGCAAGACATCTTCTCAAAATCCTATCTGATGAATTTAACCATCAGCTTTAGGGGTAACTAAATAGTACAGCCTCAGCCATGACCTTAACCCCATTCTGTTGATTTTGCAGTCTTATGATTGATGTATTCTTGTTTATTGCTTTCGTTAACTGTAAACTTTTCAAGCCTGAAGCTTAAGTGTGTGTGGAGAGGAGTCTTCTATTTCCTTTAGTCTGTGTGGCAGTCAGGAATTTAGTTTACAAATATTTCCAGATGACTCCCTGTGTGTTGATGCGGAGGATACAGCACTGAGCAATTTGGATAAGGGCCATCCAGCGGAATGGGGAAGACAGAGGTTGCATTGGAGACTTGAGTGTTACGAAAGTGACCAGAGCAAGCCCTTGGTGTGTGTAACTAAGGGACCGAATTTTGCAGAGGTTCTGGGGGCCGGAGGGTGGGGGAACCAGGGTCAAGAAATACCGCTCTGAAAAGTGGGGTTTAACCTTTAACTTTCTTGGCAAAGTTCGCGAAGAAGGGAGGACTCTTCAGGCAGAGAGAAGAGCGTGTGCAGAGAAAAACCTGGACGTGGCAGAAAAGATGAAATGTTCCAGAAGCAGAAAGAAAACCCGTTAAGACTGGGAAGGTGGACACGGTCTTGGAGTCTGGGTGAGCGCTGTTAGGCTGGATCCTGAGGGCAAAAGAAGACAGTGAAAAGTTTGAAGTCAGGGATCCGTTGGCTCTGTGCCCTGTGGTCAGTTGGTCTCTGCAGGCTTTTGATTTTCTGACCATGTCCTTGCCTAACAGCTGTGGTCTTATGCAAGAACAATTTCAGACTCATTTTCCAGGGCTTTAAGGAAACTCATTAAATCCATTTTACTCTCTATCATGCTTATTTGTAGGATATAAAATAGATTTTAAATAACACCCAAAGCACCTAGTCAATAATTACCTAGAAAAAAAAGTTATATTTCATTTGTAGTATCTATACTCTTCCATATTTTTCTACCAGATGCAGTGCAAACAGTATCATATAGTATTTAGAAGAGCATGGATTCTGGAGCTTGGGTTCAAATCCCAGCTCTGTCCCTACTTCCTTGTGTGACAGATTACTGAATTTCTCTGTGCTTTGGTTTCCTCATTTGTAAGACGGGGGATAATTATAGGACCTCATAGCCGGAGTGACCACATAATTAATCATCCAAACTGGACGTTTTGGAGATGAAGAGGGTTCTAGCCCAAGTCAATGTGTGTAAAGCACTTAGAATAGTGCCCAGCACAGAGCAAGGCTGGTTATTATCGTTATTGAGATGCTTTCATTCATTTCTAAGAAGACTAGAATCACCAACTGATTTTAAACATCAGCATGGGTAGAAGGAAGAATTGAGAAACATTTAAAACTCCAGGGGTATGTGGAGTTTTGTAACTTGAAGAGGATAATCTTTTGACAGAAAACAAAACAAAGAAATAAAAAAAACTATATAAAAGCAAACCATGGCTGTGCTTAGAAAGACAAATACATTTGGTGGGCAATACTGGTTAAATACCAATACAAGTACTTTTTAAAGTGGGATTTAAAACAATCTGATTTACAGATTTGGGTGTTAATGGGCCAGAAGCATCCATTAGAGGAGCAGTTAGTTTAGCTCCAATTAATTAAAGTAATAACTGTTGGTGATAGAAAAATTGAAGAAGGAAATAAAAGTCATTCATTTTCATACCGCCAAAAATACCCACCACTGGGCTTCCCTGGTGGCGCAGTGGTTGCGCGTCCGCCTGCCGATGCAGGGAAACCGGGTTCGTGCCCCGGTCCGGGAGGATCCCACGTGCCGCGGAGCGGCTGGGCCCGTGAGCCACGGCCGCTGAGCTTGCGCGTCCGGAGCCTGCGCTCCGCAACGGGAGAGGCCACAACAGGGGGAGGCCTGCATACCCAAAAAAAAAAAAAAAAAAAAAAAAAAAAAAAAAATACCCACCACTAATTTTTGCTACAAGCTTTTTGTGTAATATGCCACTTTTCTGTATGCTTTCCCCTGTGCATTCACATATATGTGCATGATTGATCTACCTATCATTTTTTTCAAAATTACGATCATCTTATAAATGCATGTGCATTAGTTTCCTAGGGCTGTCAGAACAAAATACCACAAACTGGATGTCTTCAAGAAACAGAAATTTACTCTCTCACAGTTCTGGAGGCTAAAAGCTCAAAATGAAGATATTGGCGGGGCCCTGCTCCCTTTCAGCACTCTAGGGGAGGATCCTTCCTTGCCTCTTCTAGCTTCTGGTGGGCGCCAGCAATCCTTGGCCTCCTTGGCTTATGGCAGCATCTCTCCAAACCCTACCTCTGTCCTCACATAGCCTTCTTCCCTGTGTGTCTGTGTCTCTTGTATGTTCACGTGGCCTTCAAATAAGAGCACCAATCACTGGATTTAGGGCCCAACCTAGTCCAGTACGACCTCATCCTAACTAATTACTTCTGCAAATACCTTATTTCCAAATAAAGGCACATTCTGAGGTTCCAAGTGGACCTGAATATTTGGGGGACACCATTTAATCCAGTAGAGCATGTAGTGAAGATATCTGATTTTACGATGTAAGATAGAATACTATCCCTCCATCCCCTGGTATCCCAAAGAGAAGTATCTGAATCTCCTCTTACCAAGATTCACAGGAAGTCCAGTCTAGCGCCCTTGCATACCTCCCTGCGCACCACCCCAGGAATGGCTGCTTACTTGCTTGGGTCGGGGGTGGGGGGATTCTGACGTCATCTGGGGCCCGGGGAAGGTAAGAATATCCAATCTCCCTAGAGTCACAGAGACTATGGGCTGGATTTAACCACTTCTCAGTGTTAAGCGTGGCCTAGGCGTTAGCCACCCACCAGATGGACCATTTGGTAAAAGGCCAGCACAGGCCGGCACCCCAAGGTGCTGCCCTAGCACAGACTCCTGCTTTCATGTTCACGGGCCTAGAATGCTCACTGACACGTGTCAGCTCAGGATGTATCCTGCAGACCAGCAGTCCTATCTTTTTCCACGCTCAAGGTAATTTTATGTCGAAAGACCCTCTGCCTTATGCAGGGCCCTCTCAATCTGCCCCAACAGAGTTGTCTAACTTTGAGTTTCAGGGATAAGTTATTAGAGTCTCAGTCACTCCCCCTCAGAAGGCCCCTGGGCTCCTTACGCAAATGACAGCACTTCCTCCCAAGAAGGATTTGCACGAAGAAGCACTGGTACATGTAGATTGGCTTAGCCACAGAAAGTATACTGTCCTTCCCTCAGGCATTGGGTACCTAACTGCCTTCTTACGTTTCAGAATAAGTTAATGGCTATTAATAATTCTTCTCACAGAAAGGAAAGTGTGGGTCAGGAGGCTGGTAGTCTCCTCCTGCAGACCTAGAGGTCTCTGGCAATATTTTTTTGGGGGGTGGTGGGAGTGACAACAGCTTTATTCTCTGACACATGGTTACATGGTTCCACTTTAGAATTCTGGCTTGGGACAAAGGAGTTCCGAAAGAACTCACTGAACCAAACATTTGAGGGGCTTTTTACATGAAATCTATATCAGTCCCCCAGCATCGCTGCAGGATCCACATTTTCAGCTTTGTCTTTTTTTTTTTTTTCTAACATCTTTATTGGAGTAAATTGCTTTACAATGGTGTGTTAGTTTCTGCTTTATAACAAAGTGAATCAGCTATACATATACATATATATCCCCATATCTCTTCCCTCTTGTGTCTCCCTCCCTCCCATCCCCCTAGGTGGTCACAAAGCACTGAGCTGATCTCCCTGTGCCATGCGGCTGCTTCCCACTAGCTATCTATTTTACATTTGGTAATGTATATATGTCCATGCCACTCTCTCACTTCCTCCCAACTTACCCTTCCCCCTCCCCGTGTCCTCAAATCCATTCTCTACGTCTGTGTTTTTATTCCTGTCCTGCCCCTAGGCTCGTCAGAACCATTTTTTTCTTAGATTCCATACATATGTGTTAGCATACGGTATTTGTTTTTCTCTTTCTGACTTACTTCACTCTGTATGACAGACTCTAGGTCCGTCCGCCTCACTACAAATAACTCAGTTTCGTTTCTTTTATGGCTAATATTCCATTGTATATCTGTGTCTGGCAATAATTTTAAAGTCCCCCCCCACCGTGTACTTCTTTGGAAGTTAGTACCGCATCATAATTCGTATACTATTCTATCACATGGCTACAATATAACTTATTTAACTGTTCCCATATTTTGATACATTTAGGTGGTTTCCCATCATAAATCAACTGGGATAAAAATATTCACTTAATGAATATTTATTACTTATCTACTACGTGCTAGTCAATGTTTTAGGTCCAAAGGGTCCTTCATGTTAGTGACAGAGGAGGACAGCAAACAAGGCGATGTAAAATACAATGCTTTCATAGTTACCACAAAGGAAAACAAAGCAGAACCAGGTGCCAGAGTAACAGGGGCTGCTGTTCTGCAATAGGGTAAGTGGGAGGGGCCTTACTAAAAAGCTGGCGTTTGATATAACCTGCCCAATCTGAGAACTGGAGAAGGTTCTATATAAAGCACAAGGACACTCACGGGAAGTTTTGTCTTTTTTGTTTCTGCTGTTTCTTTGTTTGCTAACTATGTCACATATGGAGCTCTCTCCATTAAGTGAAATTGCCACTTAAATCAACCTAAGTGCAATTTGCACAAGCAAATGATGAATAAACTGGATTTAAAAATCGATGGGTGCTCAACAAACTATGATTAGTATTATATCTACTCCATGAAACATGCATGTTACGAAATGAAGGGATGAATTGAAAACTATGAAAAGTGGCCACCAAATCACATTCAGTTGAGACATGGCTGCATTTATCTGTAACGTGTTTGTGTTCTTTTTTCCTAAGAGCTTTCACAGTTTTTTGCCCATCGATAGTTTTGTCAACAAAATTGGTACCAAATGAAGACTAGCAGAACTTCTCAGACTCTGAAAGTCTTTCACAACCTATCATTACCATTTACTTACTAAAAAGACCCAGTCTGCCTTTACAATACTGTCCTGAACTTCAAATACTTAATTCTGTTACACTGAGAAACAAGTTCTTCATAATTTTATACCTTAGTTTAATCATGCTGCAACATTTTAGGTAGCCAGATGTTTAAATGTCTTGCACTAATTTTTAAAGTTAAGTGTGTGTGTGTGTGTTATTATCAGTCTAGTACTGTGTAACAAACAACCCCAAAATTTGGTGCTTAAAACAGCAATCATCTTACAATGCTCACTCCCTGTGGAGCAGGAATTTGAGCAAAGTTTGACTGGGCAATTCTTATGTTTTATGGGGCAACAACTAAGTCACTCAATGGTATCCCGCTGGTCAATGAGCTGAGCTGGTGGGGACGAAGGTAGCTTCATTCATATGCTGGGCTCCTTTGTGCCAATGACCGGAAAGCTGGGCCCCTTTCCCTCTCCACATGCTCGCAAGGCCCTTCCGCAGGACAGTCAGACAGACTTCATACATGGCAGCTCAGGGCTCCAGGCATGTGAACCAAGAGAAGCTGCCAGTCTCTTAAGGCCAAAGTCAGCAAACTAGCACAGGGTCACTTCCACTGTATTCTATTGATCAAAACAGCTACAGAGCCCACCTAATTAAGGGGAGGTGACATAGACCCCACCACTCAAATAGGGAGGTATCAGGGAATTTTGTAGCCATCTTTAATCTGCTACAATATATACATTTACCTTTTATTATGGAAAATGTTAAACATATCTAAAAGTAGACAAAGTTGTATATAAACCTCCATGTCTCCATCATCCAGCTTCAGCAGTTTGCAACTCACAGCAAATTTGTTTCATCTATACCCCCCACCTACTTCCTCTACTCCTATATTGTTTTAAATCAAACCTCAGACATCATATTAATTCATCCATCAATGCTAATTTTTAGTGTTATGGTACCCGGAAGACAGAACAACTTTTAGAGGGAAAAATCTATTCATTTCAGAGGCTTTTCTTTTATTAATACCAATTTGTTTTTACCTCTTAGAAGATACCTTCCTTCCAAGAAATCTCTAATTATTTGAACACCAAAGAACAGCCACTTTCCTACGTAGCTTCTGGTGAAGCACACACTGGACTAGGAGTCAGGAGAACTGGGTTTTAGGATCTCAGCCACTGACCAGCCATGTGATAGCAGCTAACTTTCACTGAGTCCTCACCTGCCACCACATTCATCTTTTCAATTCTGTTGTTATTCCAATTTCACAGATTGGGCTAGAAAAGGTAAGCGGCATGCCCAAGATCAAAAGTGACAGAGGTGGGATCTTAGCCAGATCACTTGGAGGCTGTTTCCTCCTCCATCCCATGGAGAACATCATCCAACGTCAACCTGCTCCACTGGAGAATAATATAACAAATGCTCTCGACAAACCACTTTGAAAATATTTCAAATTGTAATCACAAAAGCTTTTGAGTAGGTAATCCATTTTCGTGGCTCAAAAATCCAAGCAATAGAAAATGGGGAAGAGTCTGGCTGCCCCTCCTGTTCCATTATTTCACTCCCCTACCCATTTTCTCTGTACAAGTAACCATCTAATTATTATTTATTTATGCAAATGCAGCAAATGTGAATAAGTGTGTCACTGTGTGGCCCCTTCTTACACAGCAGGTAACACCTTTATATATTCAGTCTCTGTGGGAGTTAGTCCTAAGCCAGAAAATAGCGTCCTTGTCCTTTTGGATTGCTGCCTAATTACCTCATCGTGTAGACATACTATCGTTTATTTAACAAGTTCCCTGTTGATAAACATTAGATTTTTATCTCCAACCTTTTGCTATTACAGACAATCAAGCACAGAGTTTTATTTTTGTGGGAAAACCAAGATACTGAGTGCCTACGTGCATATATAATGAGAGGGAGTCAGTAGCAGAACCTGGTAGTTCACTGTTTTGTTCAGGGTTATGATTCTTTAACTGCTTTTTTTTTTTTTTTTTTTTTTTTT
>NC_041220.1:72547867-72570185 GCF_002837175.3 Physeter macrocephalus | reverse complement strand
TCCGGACGCGCAGGCTCAGCGGCCATGGCTCACGGGCCCAGCCGCTCCGCGGCATGTGGGATCTTCCCGGACCGGGGCACGAACCCGTGTCCCCCGCATCGGCAGGCGGACTCTCAACCACTGCGCCACCAGGGAAGCCCTCTTTAACTGCTTTTGACGTTTAACACAAGAAGTTCATCAGGCTTAACTAAAGAACCTATACATTCTTTTGGAGTCTTTTCATGAGGGAATCCCCAGGGTAGAGCCATTGTCACCTTTTACCAATCTTTTCTGGGTTTGCTTCTTTTAAAACTCTGCCTATAAACGAGATCCTTGTGAACATACTGGTCCAGAGTCTGATGTCTTAGAAGAACTTCTTCTCTGAAAAGGTATTCTGGGATATGTGTTTCTTTTGTCACAGTTTGTGCAATTATAAGCCCACGCTGGATTGACTGAGGACATAACCCAGAGACAACCATGACCGCTGACATACAAAGAGGAGGCAAATCCAAGGCAAAGAGGGAGGCAACTCATGATTTTAGAAGAATAACATCTCCTTGTTTTCCTCTCTACTTCTCTCCCAGATTAGGAGATGTGACTCTCAAGCTGATGCTAAGTAGCTTAAGTTTGCTGTGGCCTAAGTGGGTGATATCAAAGATAGCCCCAGATTTCCTTCACCACTCTTTTCTTTGTCACTGCCTGAAAGTCTTCATTTTTACTGTTCTTTGTCACTGCCTAGAGTTCCACCAATTACAGATCCATTTGTGTTAAAAGTGCTTCATTTAAAAGGTAAATATCTTCAGTCATTCATGCCTTCAAGTAAATTGATTTACTCAGTCACCCTATCCTAACACCCAGTGTGGATCAGCCATGCTGAACTGGAATATACTGAGGGTTGCAGGGAGGGGGGTGGGTGGTGCTTGTGATAACCAGGGGGAAGAAACCAGTGGGAAGGGTGCAGCAGTGGGCAGGATTCTGGGATGCTGGAGTTGGAGAACTCATTATTTCATCAGTAGGATAGAAAGGCAGTAGGGAGCAGAGACATGCAGAAGAGAATGAGATGGGCCTCCCAAAGAGACATTATCATTTTTGTAATTTCACTCAAGAGTAGCCTTGCTAACTTGGACGTATTAACCAAGAATGCATCGGTTGTGTAACTCTGGCTCTTTCCTCTGTATTGTTGGTCCTGGTTTACTATTCCAAATGTAAATTAGAATCTAGAGATGGCAGAACAAGGTACCACCAGAAAGTAAATACTGGTATATATGGTTGTTTGGTAAGTGGTGTTCTCAATGACACTACCCCACCGGCACTGTGTGTTAACCACAGAATATTTTGTTTCATGGACTGGATTTCAAAATTCTCAAACATATTATTATACCCCCTCCAAGAACATGAGGAAACTACATAGGCTGGAGCAAAGATTTTTAAGAAAGGATGGAGTGGGGGAAAGAGAAGCAATACACACATTTTCAAAGAACTAAGTTAATTATTTCCAAAATGATTCGAGAAAAAGAATCTCAGCTTCATGCACATCTCAGTCCCCCATCCTCTCCTCTGCAAAGACTCCCCAAGTGGTTGAAGTCTTTAACATAAGGTGCCAAGCTATCCTACAAACAGCAAAGCAACCTAATGTAACATCTGTGTTTTGACAGATCAACTTCTAGGAATCAGGAAAAAAAAAACATCTTGTAACATCACAAGCAATGAACCCTTTGCAAGTGTGACAGATATTAAGCAATAGTGTCCTACTTCCCAAATGTCTCCTGCCAGGGGTTCTTTTAACATCTGTATATCTTCTCTGGGTCTCCATTTGGTTTTTACTTCACCCCCATTTAAGTGCTTCTTCCTCTCCTGACTACTGCAAATACATCCTCCATTCCCTCCCCACACATCATAAATAGTATTCCTCCAGCAATATCCCATTCAATTTCTGTTTCATATTTATACTATACCTCATTCTTAAGCCCCACATGGAAGACCCCATGGCTGAGCTGGGAAACCAGATGTGGAAAGTGCAGAACGGTCACCTGTGACGCACACAGGCCAGCACTTCAGATGGCCTCTGACCAGGACTGCGTGGGTAAACTTGGTAAGAGCGTTCCATTTTCCTGTGCCTTTGTTTTCCTTCTGTAAAATAACATTCTAAAAAAAAATTCATATATATATATATATATAACTGAATCACTGTGCTGTACATCTGAAACTAACACAACACTGCAAATCAACTGTTTCCATTTAAAAAATAATAAAAAATAAAAATTAAAAATACGTGATTTTAAAATAGTACTTAATGCATAGCCCTTTTGCTTATACCGTCTCATCTGATCCGCAGAAAGCCCCATTAGGGTGGGTATTTCTATCCACAAACCAACCTGACTGGGTTTGCTGCAGATGTTCCTGATTTGGGGCACAGTTAGGTGCTGCAAACACTATTGGTTCCTATACACTCTTCCTTTCTTGCCGGCAGAACTCTGATTTGCTGAGTGTCCCTCCCTCAGGGAAGAAGACCCTCAGCCAGCTCAGCAGTAAAAGCCCTGAACTACCCAAGCCAATCATGGTGACTTTATTCTCTTTGCCAGTGATTGTTTTCAGGCAAATGACCCAGGTCTGGCTAATGCAACAGGAGACGAGGTCTGCTGGGGAGATTCTAGGAAAGTCTTCTAGATCTTAGAAAGACACAGGGATTAGACAGTCCTTCGGGACTTCATGCCTGAATCTGATGCCTAGAACTGTGGAAGCCATCTCATGACTATGCAGGGAACTAGCCCAGAAGAAAGCCAACAAGTTGGGATGACAGAGGGAAAAGGCAGAAGAATGTAAGCCTTTTTTTTTAATGGGAAGAGCTAACATTTATTCAATCAACAATCACTGGGTGCCTGCCAGGGCCAGACACTGCTGGTGGTCGGGACACAGAGAACATGGGACTAGTCAACATAAAACTCTGTGAGGTCGGCCTGCCCTTGTTTTTCCCAGACATCACTGAGTAAGTGACAATATGCAAAATGTTTCAAAAATGTAAGACTTTGAGGACGTCATTGAGCCACCGAATTCACAAAGCCTAACTTCACCCTACCTTAGGCCTTCATTTAAATGAAGTAATAAATCTCCTTATTGATTATTAAGGTCTCCTGTTCTTTGTAGCTGAACACAACCTATTGTGTCAAACTTTACAGGAATGTTTGAGTCTTTTGGCTCCGAAGGGACCACTCAGTTTGCACCCACATGAGTTGAGATACTCACCAGATGTCCCAAGCATGGTTCTCAGTCTTGCCTGTGCATTAAAATCACCTGGCGATGTCCAGGACGTGTTCATGCCTGGTCTTCACACGCAGAGGTTCTGACACAATTGGCCTAGGCTGGGGCCTGGGATTTGATTTCTTTTAAAGCTCCCTGGGCAATCTGAATGTGAGAGCCATTGGTTTAAAAACTCCAAAGGACATGGAAGATACATTTTGGGACACTTTTCCCTTCTTACCTCTGTCCTGCCTCACCTCTCCTCCCACCTCCCATGTTCTTAGCACCTCCCAAACACAGGGTGACCATTCATCTGAGTTTGCCTGGGACAGTCCCAGTTTGTAACCATTGCCATGACACAATTATCACTAGCAAATCCTTTTACACCTAAAAATGTCCCCATGTGGATGACTGGTTGCCTTACCTAAAAGGACTCTTAGTGGATCTAGTTTAATCAAGTCCCTGAACGCCACCTCTCCCCTATTTCAGATGAGCGTGTGCCTACCCGAGTGTTGGTAGGAGGCCCAGGTTTGCAGAGGAGCTAATCCACTTGCTGGAGTTTTTAATAAATGCTTCAGTCCCAACCCTGGAGGCTTTGATTTAGGGTGGAAGATTGTGGGTTGCAGAAGAATCTCAGATGTCTTGTAGAGAGTTAAGTATTCCCTGTTATTTTTATGTGCTAAATTATTTGTTACCACTCTGGTGTGCATGCAGTCCCATCTGAAGTCAGAGGAGTGATCTAAATGATCCCCCCGGGTTCTCCCCAACCCTAGGATTCCCTGATAATGCATATTCTGCTGCAGCCTTTCAGAATTGAAAGAGGAAATTACACCGTGGGAGCTGCTGAAGCAGAAGAGTGCTCTGGATTTAAGATGCTGGGTTGATATCCAACACAGACAGCTGAAGCATCAGGCAGAAGAAATTGAAAGGGGGGGGATCATAAAACCAAAGGAAGGATATTGAGTCTGTTTACTATGAGCTAATGAGAGTTTCAGAAGCTTGAGTGAGATTAGTCAGGCACTTTGGATATCATGCATATATAACTAAGGTATGGGCATCAGAGGGGGCCAGCCGTGTCTACTAGGGCAGCTAAGTGGAGTCCTAACTTCACAGAGATCTGATGAATCCTTTGGGGAAAAATCAAAGAAGATTTGGAGGACTGCTAGTTGGGCTCCATGAAGCTATAATGAAGACTTCTAAACAAGAAGGGGTTATCAAGGCTGCCCTCGTGCTCTCGGGCAATGTCTTAGACGTTTAGAGAAACTACTCTGTGGGAGGGCAAAGCTGAGGGCCCTCAGGTCTCTCTTGAAGCACTGGTCAGTTGAAGAAAGGGAAAACTTTACAATGAGACACTTAAAGGTGCCACTTAAACTCCTGAGTTCTCTGATACAACTCAAGAAGGAATTTGAAACAGGAAGAGCAAATTTCTTGCTGTTGCCCCAGAGGCAAGATATCTTTCCTCTATCTCTGGGAGAGAAGCAGGGTCAACTTTGGGGATTGTTTCAGTTATACATCGCTGTGTAACACACTACATATTCCAAAAGTTAGTGACTTAAAACAAGAACCATTTGTTTGCTCATAATTTTGATGTCAGGTCATGATTAAGGCTGGGACAATTCATCTTTGCTCTATGTAGCATCTGCTGGGACAGCTTGACTGGGATGAGGATTACTCTCAAGTCGCCCTCCTCTCATAGCTAGCTGCCTCCTGAGAGCTCAGCCTGGGCAGGCAGCCAGGGGCCTCTACTCTCTTCCACACGGACCTTGGCAAATGGCTGCTTAGGCTCCCTTACAACATGGAGGCTGGGTTCCAAGAGGGACAAAGAGGAAGCTGACAGGCTCAGAACTGGGACAGCATCACTTTCGCTGTATTCAAAGCAGTCACAGCCCCAGCCCCAGAGCAGAGCGGTAGAGAGATAGATCCTACCTCTCTGTGTCAAAAGTGACAAAAAATTTGCTGCCATCTTTAATACGCTACATGGACCATGGGAAAGATCAGCCATAAAATGTCAGAACGAATGGCCATTGAAGTAGAATTTCAAAGTTGTCTAGTCCTACAAGGAGGAAGGGAAGAGAAATTTGGGGAGTTCTATATTCCTGATGATTTGCTGGGGAGGAAGAAGAGACAAAGGCCATTTTCATTTCCTTGCTACTATAATTTACACTCCTAGTTTACGCCTAAATTTGTGCAGCCAGGGGAACAAAACATACATATCTATAGCTGAAAACTGCAAAATTGAAGACTGACATATAACAAATTATTTAATTCAAAAATATTAAGTTAAAATATTTAGTATGTGCAAGATAGTATAATAGGTCTTATAATAATTATAAAGTTTTACAGAACATGGTTTCTGTCCTCGAGGAGCTTTTCACTCGATTTAACAAGCATTTGCCAAGCATGTGTCAAGCACTGTCTAGGTGCTACCAGCTGGTGGATGCAAAGATAGGAAACACCACCACCTGTGCCTTCACAGGTTTCACAATCTACTAGAGGAGAGAGATGAGCATAAATGTGTCATGTGACAAGTATGACTCAACCTCTGTAAATGATAAGTAAGGTATGTGTATAATAGAAGAAAAAATGAAAATACTTAATCCAAAATATTAATAATGAGATTATGGGTGAACTTTTGTTTTTTCTTTATACTTTAATGTTTTCAGAAATGAATTTTTTAAGATCGAAAAAATAATATATATTAAGCGCAAGATGGTGTTGTAATAGAGAAATTTCAGGATGTTCTGGGAGCTGAGAGGGGGTCCCTAGTTCCTCCTGGAAGGAGGAGAGAGAAGTTTCTATCAACTTCTTAGAGGAGGTGACATCAAAGTATGGCTTGAAGGGGGAATAGAAGTTGTCATTGACATTTGTCATTTGGGGGGTGTAACCTTGCCTAAACCTCTTATCTGAGAGAAATTCTTTATTGTGTGTGCACTGCTGGGTCTCTAGAACTTTGTCTCCTCAAGGGAAGTCAGCGAGGTAAGAGGCTGCATTTATACTTCTTTCCTTCCTGGAAGTCAGGGCCGGAGCACAAGCCCTGGGTTCAGCCTGTCAGACTCCCTGCCCATGATATTGAATCTGGTGTTAGAGGAACAAAGACAGGATGGATAAAACTCATCTGTAGCCAGTGTGGAGGGTTGTGATGGTGGTGAGAGTACTGGCTAATGGCAACAGTGCCCTGCAGCAGCGATGGCAGAACCCTGTTAAAAAACAGCTGTATTTTTGGCCCTTGATCCTCCTTGGTTCCTTGTTTGTGTCTGTATTCTAATCTTGGTCCTCCAGCTTCCTGTTATTCTGTGAGTCCCCAAAACCCTTCCAACAAATTCCTTAAGGAGAGCCAAGCTTGGGTTCGGTTGTTTGAAGCAACTGACTGATACAGGAGAGGGCTAGGCAAGTGGGGTGCTGGGGGGTAGGGGAGGGAGGGGGTAGGTGAAAGAATCGCAGCATGTGCAAAGACCAAGAAAGAGTGCATGTGGTTCCATCTAGAAGGAGAGATAAGATGTACTCAAATATATCCATGGTAGGGAAAAATATACTTGCTAACTATTCTGGAGGTGCAGAGGAAGGCACAATCACTTTTTACTGGGTTTACTAGCAAAGACGTGGTAGAAGAAATGGAATTAGCTTGATCATTGGAGAAGAGGAAAGAAAAGGGTAGTTATTCCAGGCAGAAGGAAAAGAATATACTGATTGAAAAGATCCATGTATATTTAGGAATCTAGTAGTAAAGTAAATAGTTCAATTTAGCGGAAGCATGGAGGACTAGCAAAGGAGCTTGGGTGGTTGGTAGGTACAAAATTCTACCGGCGTTTCGTGCTAGGACATAGACTTTGGATTTTATTTGGTACGTAATAGGGAAACATGGAAGGTTTGTGAACAGGGAGTGTCACCGTGCAAGTGTTGCTTTAAGATGCTAAATCTGGTGGCCATGGACAGAATGGTCAGTTAGGGCTACTGCAACAACTTAGGATGAGTTGGTAATGTCCTGAATTAGGTGATGGCAGTGGGAAAGGAAAGGACCAATGTGCAAAATATAAATAAGAATTTGTAAACTGACAGCTCCTCTGTTTTAAAAGAACTCATTTTAGGGCCTCCCTGGTGGCTCAGTGGTTAAGAATCCGCCTGCCAATGCAGGAGACACGGGTTCAAGCCCTGGTCCAGGAAGATCCCACACGCCACGGAGCAACTAAGCCCGAGCGCCACAACTACTGAGCCTGCGCTCTAGAGCCCGCGAGCCACAACAGTTGAAGCCGGCGTGACTAGAGCCCGTGCTCCACAACAAGAGAAGCCACCGCAATGAGAAGCCCGCACACCACAATGAAGAGTAGCCCCTGCTCGCCACAACTAGAGAAAGCCCGCGGGCAGCAACGAAGACCCAACGCAGACAAAAATAAATACATAAAATTTATTTTAAAAAACCTAACTTTAAACACACATATGCACACACTGTGTTTATAAATGGGCTGTATTTACATATATACAGAGTATAATACACCTCATATGGTGGCTGTAATTCTCTCCAACTAATAGCATGGTGAATTTATTCCATACATTATGCAAAACAAATACAGCCAGGCAAAAATGTTCTGCATCATTTCATGAAAGTGCTCGGAGTGTGTGTTAGTGGGTGTGCGTGTATGTGGACTTGGAATGCTGCAAAAAGCTTGGACTATAGATGAAGTTCTCAAATTCCTCTGAGGAATCAGGCTGTTTCCTGTAACTATGATCTTAGTGTAGTTGGAGATGGTGATTAATACTATTAGTACTATTAGTACTAATTAGTACTATTGCTGAAGTAGATGGGTGTTCCCTGGTTTTGTCTATGGAAAAAACTCTGATAGTTCCAAGGACAGTGAAGTTTAAAAGGTCCCTTAATAAATAGGATGAGCTAAGGCAATCATGTGATAAACTGAGATTCAATTTACAACCCTCCTTCTATCATCCAGTCATGTTTATTGATTCTTCCTCCTTATTCTTATTCCTTCCTCCTTATTCCTCCTTATATTCTTCCTCCTTATTATATTTGAAATCTATACCCTATTCTCATCTAATCCTTCACTGTCACCCCAAAACTCAACTCAAAAACACCTTCTTGACCACAGCATCTCTAGTCAGATCCCTAGGTCTCTTGCTTTCCAACAAAGGGGAAGCATTCGTCCATTTGTCTGCTTTCAAGATGCCCCCCTTTCTAGCAAGGCAGTCCCATGGCCTTTCCTGAGTAGACAGACAGTAGGCTACCTGATCCTGCCCTCAACTACATCTGGCCCTGACTCAAGATTCACCCACCACATTCCCTTCCTTAGGACTTTGGAATTGGGACTCGATAACTCTAATTAGCTCTAAGTGTTGTTGGATCTGAAGATCATGCAGAGCCTAGAGCTTGGCACCATTTGAGGGAAGCCACGGTGAACCATGTGAAATCAGAGCAACGGGATGAGTCTGGAGAGAGGAATATATGTGCCAAGGGAAGAGGAGACAAAAGATCACATTACCCCAAAAGGAATGAAAGAGATAGAGATGGAGAAAGAGAGAGAAATGGTCAGAGGACTAGCTGTTCTTGTCCCCAAGGTATTTCAGATCTAGGAACTGGGGTTTCTGAATCTTGAGGATCCAGGACACATTTCCTCCTTGGGTTCCATGACATTTCCCTACATCCTGATAATGAGCCCTCCTTGATTTCAGCCAGTTTGAAGTCATTCCTATTCTTTGCCCCTAATTAACCATCCCACAGCTCCTCGTCCATTCTCTTAGCAACTACCATACTATACTATAGCTGTTTATTTGCTGTCTCCCTTCCCTGTTGGGCTTTGAACTCCCTTGAGGCAAGAACTTTGTCCTGTTCCTGTTTATCCTTTGGATCCCCAGCACTTAGGGAAGTAATTGGCATCTTAGCAGATATTCAGTAAATGTTTAGAAAGTACTTTTAGGGTTAGGGGTCATCCTTTTCACAACTTGTACTGATTCTGCCTTATTCTAACTCTGGTTTCCACTGGGTTTTGATAGCATAGACATTGCATACAAGCAATTGCTTCTGAGCTGTCCTAGGAGTCTCAGAGTATGGTGCTAAGAGCTGGGAAATACCAGACTCCCCGGCTGAAAGGGACCTTGAGAGACCGTTGTTCTATGAAAACTGAGATAGTTCTGCTGTGAAAGATTAGCCACTCTCTTTTATTTAAGAACACTGTTTAACTTCACACACACAAATATTGTAGCAATACTAATGAAAAACTAAAAATTTAAAAAATTTCACCCATGATGTCATCACTACAATAAAATAACCTGTTTTCATTAAGTCCACAATGCCTGCCAGTCCTTGTTTGTATGCATTTATATAACTTTTACAGAGTTGATGTCATCGTTAAGATAA
This sequence comes from Physeter macrocephalus, assembly GCF_002837175.3. Taxonomy (NCBI): domain Eukaryota; kingdom Metazoa; phylum Chordata; class Mammalia; order Artiodactyla; family Physeteridae; genus Physeter; species Physeter macrocephalus. The sequence continues at coordinate 72,560,605 of NC_041220.1, read as the reverse complement.
AAATGTGTTCTCTTTTTCACTTAACAGTTCATCATAATTATTTTTCCATGTTGCTACAAAGACTTTCTAATTTTTAGTAGCTACATAATATCTTAATTGATTAGATATGCTTTAAATTACTTAGATTCTCCTACTATGGACAATCACATTGTTTCTTTTTCTCTTTCTTTCCTTTTTTTCTTCCCTTCCTTCCTCCTTTTCCTCCTTCCCTCCTTCCTTCCTTTCCTTCTTTTTTCTTTCTGCTATGACAACTATAATTGCATTGGACATCTTTGTGTAAATTCTTTTCTTCTTTAGCTTAAGTCAGAATAATTCTTCCCGCAGCCCAGTTACTGGGATAAGGCTCTGCTTTCCTTTGACAACAAATATTTACTGAGCACCTACTGCTTTAGCTGCTAAATGCTGGGGACCCAATGATGAAAATGATGCCTAGCCCTCAAAGAGCTCTCCTCCTGGCAATGGAGAAACACATTAACAGAAAAGTCAGAATATACCATGGTCAAGCACTGTAATATAGATAAGAACACATTGCTGTGGAAGCCCAAACAGAGTTTTTCTGGGGGTTGCTTGATTTACCACATTGCTTTCTAAAGGATGCAGATGTTCTCTACCCCAGCATACATGGGTGCAATCTCTCCAGCCCCAATGTCATTACTAAAGACATTCAAAGAAGGAAATTTGTAGCTCTCTTAATAGTAAAAATCATTTACTGAGCTCTTATCATGTTCCAGTGGTTTATGAACCTCATACGTTCCCTCAACAACAATATGAGGTCTTTATTATTATTGTCCTATTTTACAGAATAAGAAATAGAGGATCAAAACTGTGAAGTAACTTGCCAGTGTCACATAGCTAGAAAGTCATGGAGCCAGTTTGCGGATTCACACAGGTGAGATACGGAATCACACTCTTAATCGCCACACTCTGCCGTGGATAACACAACATGAGATTCCTTTACAAATGAAATCCCCTTCTTAGCGGGGATGCGGCTCACTTGGGCTCTATTTTCCGTAAATGTAATGCCTCCTTTCCAGCAAGGGGCTTACTGGAAAGCACTGTGTTTGTCGTGCTTGAGGCCTTGAGGATGGGGTTTTGAGTCTACTCAAAGTGTTCTCTTTCCTCTTCAACCCACACTAACAGGTCCTCTTCCGAACCCTCATCCCAACTTTATGGACTAAAGCAGTGTTGATTCAGCAGATGGTATTTGGATGACCATCTGGAAGCCCATTCTGATTTAGCTGTGCTACTAGATTACTTGCATGGATGCTGTGGCCACGAAGAGCACATTCTTTAGCCTCTTAATATGAGTCAGTATGATCTTCACAGCAGGTAATATCTGTCTCTCCATCTTTGACATGTCTATTTCCATCACTGTGGGAACTGCATACAGAAATATATATGTATATATGAAACTGCCTCTTTGAAAACACATACATATTCTCATAAATGTTTCCTAGGAGAGAAATTATTAGCAAGGAACCTGCATCTAAATAGAAAAAAGAAGTTGTCTTTGGTTGGGTTCCCAAGAAACAGCCCCTGAGACAGCAGTTCATGAGCGAGTGATTTACTGGGGAAAAACACTCCCAGGAGAAGCCAGTGAGGGAGTGGGGGAAGCAGGACAGGGACGTGGGAGATGCTGAGCAAGGGGACGATTTCAGACGATGTTTCTGCTTCCACCTGATCCTCAGGGGAGCTCTGGCGTGTTCATTATTCCTCGGAGTTTGTCTCAGTCAAAGCAAGGGGTTTGAACTTTGGTAGTCCTGCGCAGTGAATCACTGGCTTTGGGCCAGTTTATGGGGATGTAAACTGCGCACTTTTGGCTCTCTGGGCTATGGCAAAGCAAACCAGTAGCCCTTGGGAGCCCTCTGAAGAAGGTCCCAGGTACGAGATGCTAGATCAGAAGCAGGCAGAAGTGGAGGATGGGCACACAGAACCTGTAAAAAACATCCTGCTTGGAATATAGTCCAGTCCAGAAATCTGACTGCACAGAAAGTCTCTAGAAGTAGATCTGGATTTGCATTCCGACTCCACTATGCTAGATATGTAGCATGTACGGCTAAGCTTTAGTTCTCTCCTTTGTGAAATGGTAATAATATCTTCTGGGGGAGGTGTAAAAATTCAAGATATTTTATTTGAAGGATTATTTTGATGACTATAATAAACAGGAACTCAGTAAACCATTAATTCTGATTTAATATAAAGATAATTTTTTAAATGTACTCAGCCCAGCTGGATCAACTACATTAAAATATCCTTTTTCACATCATGAAATGTGCATAAATTATATAGAGAGATGATATATTTTTCCCGTCACTTTATCTGTGTAGAGTATTCCTTCCGTTAGAGAGAGCCATCAGTCAGGAAGTCAAAAATGAGCTTCTTTTCAACATGCAAGCAGGAGGAAACTTTATTCTTGCTCACCAATGCTTTTACTTTTAACTTTTTAAAATGAAAATCTTTGAACAGACACAGAAAGGGAGAAGAGAGCATACAGAACCCCTGGAGAGTATAATGAACCTTGTTTCAAAAATTATCAACTCATGGCCAATCTTCTTTCATCCGTACCCCAACATTCCCCTCTCTCCCACATTCTTTTGAAGCAAATACTAGATATTGTATAATTTCAATATGTATCTCTAAAAGGTAAGGACTTTTTAATTTTTAAATTAACATGCAGTAAAACTGCCTTTTTGCAGTATGTATAATTCCATGAATTTTAACACAAGTGTAGATTCATGTAACCATGATTACAATCATGATACAGAGTAGTCCCATCCCCCAGAGGACATTTTTTTATCTATAACCACAATCCTACTATTACATCTCTTAAAAACTGACAGTAACAAACAGACTTTTAAAGATAAATACGATCCTATTTATCTACAATCATGAGACAACACTCTAATTCACAGAGTCCCTTTTACAAAACAAATGTTCATGTCTAGGCATTCAGATACACCATAAACAGAACATGTTCGAAGTATCCTTCACCCTTCTTTCTGACGAGCGGTCCAAACATGACCCTTTTGTAACAATTCACTCATTTTCTTCTGCATACAATTATCTTCCTGCCCAACACAGATCTTTTTCTCTGATAGATATTTTATAACCTCAGTTCTCCCCATTAGCAGAATTATCCACCTTAACATGATGAACCCTTTAGACTTACAGAAGTCAATCAGTTTTAGTTGAAAAATACAGTTTTACCTGAAATAACTCAAGTACTGCCTTTGTTTCTTAAGAAAACAGTTTAGAATCTTAGATCTGGAAAGGAGTTTAGAAGCCATTCACTTGGATCCCCTCATTTCATGGATGAGAAAAATCAGCGCAGAGAAGTTTTAAAACTTACCAGAGGTACACCGCTGATTAGAAGAAGAGCTGGGACCAGAACTGGGTGCCCTGGTCTTGAGGGCTCTTTTCGCCACACCGTATTGGTGGTCATCCTTTTTCCTTCATTTTGCTGTCACCTGAGTGTGGGTTTCATTACAATTTGCATATCCATATGCCATGAAAAGCAGTTAGGAATACTTTGTTACCAAAAAAAACCCCAAAAAAGATGTTTTATGAAAGGTCCAGAAAAGGCAAATCTATAGAGACCAAAAAAACAAATCAGTGATTGCCTGGAGCTGTGGGTAAGAATGGGGATTGACTGCAAACTGGCACAAGGAATCTTTAGGGGGTGAAGGAAATGTTCTAAAACTGGATTGTGGTGGTGATTGCACAACTCTGTAAATTTACTAAAATTGTATGCTTAACATGGGTGAATTTTATGGTGCCTAAATTAAACTATACCTCAATAGAGCTGTTTAAAAACACAGTTGCAGGGGGCTTCCCTGGTGGCGTGGTGGTTGAGAGTCCGCCTGCCGATGCAGGGGACGCGGGTTCGTGCCCTGGTCCGGGAGGATCCCACATGCCGCAGAGCGGCTGGGCCCGTGAGCCATGGCCGCTGAGCCTGCGCATCCGGAGCCTGTGCTCCGCGACGGGAGAGGCCACAGCAGTGAGAGGCCCGCGTACAGCAAAAAAAAAAAAAAAAAAAAAAACCACAGTTGCATATTGATATTAAAGTATCTCTTATAACAAGATGTCTGAAGTAGGTGACTCCCAGCTTGGTTCAGCAGTTTCACAATGCCATCAGAATCATGTTCTTACTGTGTTTTAAGTCTACTATCCTAGTTAAAGTCTACTATGCTATGTTAGGCTAGTACTAACATAATATCAGAGCACGTTGGCCTCTGATCCTCACGCTTGTCCTGTCACGGTCCTGTGACGGCTGTTGCAGCTCCAGGATCAGGTACACATATACAGCAAAAAGAAAAATGGCGTCCTTGAGTTCTCAGCTCCCGCCTGTCTCCTTTATAAGAGGACGTCCCCCCATCGACTTCTTCTGGTCTCTCATTGGGCAGAACCAGGTCACGTGCCACCTCCATATTGCAAAAAAAAAGGGCTGAGACGATGAGTAAATAGCAAACGGCAGCGGCGTTACCAAGACTGGCTGAGTGCTGGCGCTGGCCACATTGCCTCACTGAACCAAAGGGAGGTTCTGTTGGCAAGAATCAGGGGTGCAGGGTGTTGAGATGGATATTAAGTGGGCAGCTCAGAGTGTCTCCCACACCAGGAAACTCAAAATGTGTTAAATATGTTATTTGTTCAGAGTTTTTAGAGCATAAAAGTTAAGAACACAGACTCTGGAGAAAAACTGCTAAGGTTCAATCCCAGCCTCACCTAGCTCACTGGGTGAACTTAGGGGAGTTAGTCAACCACTCTGTGACTTTGTTGCCTTCATTGTAAACTGGAGATAATAATAACACCTATTCGGAGTTATGTGAGAACTAAATGAGTTAACACATAGAAAGTTCTTAGAACAATGCCTGACACATAGTAAGCACTGCATAAGTGATATTATGTATGTGTGAGAATGCATGTAAATATGTTACTTTGGTACATCTTTTATTCAACAAATATTTATTGACTATTTGATATGTGCCAGGCAGTGAGCTAGACACTTGGATAAAACTATGAACAAGATAGCGTGCCTCTTGACCTTGCTGAGCTTGTATTCTGAGGGAAGAAACCTATAATAAATAAGTCAACAAATACATAAAAATTTAGATTTTGATAAGTACTATGAAGGAAATAAACAGGGTGAGGAGATAGAGAATAGAAGGAGCAATTGTCTTAATACAGGAATGAACAATTAAGCTGAGCTCTGACCAGTGGAGTAGTCATAGGAACAACCAAGGCAAGAACTTTCCAGCTGGTGAGAACAGTTAGTGCAAAGGTCCTGGGGAAGGAAAGAGTTTGGCCTGTTCTAGACTGTCCACAAAGCCGATATCACTGGAACAAGGTGAGTGAGGGGGATGGGACCTGGGTGAAGCTGAAGAGAAAGTCAGGCCCCACACCACATAGTGCCTTGTAGGCAATGGGAAGGTGCTTGGGCTTTAGTCTTAGTGCAGTGAGAAGCCACCAAAGACAGAAATGGCCTGTATAATGTGTTTGTCTTTTGTAGGCTTTTTTTTACTGAAGTATAGTTGATTTACAATGTTTCAGGTGTACAGCAAAGTGATTCACTTTCATATATACATATATATATATAGTTGTTATATATATTCTTTTTCAGATTCTTTTCTATTATAGGTTATAAAAAGATATTGAATATAGTTCCCTGTGCTATACAGTAGGTCCTTGTTGGTTATCTATTTTATATATGGTAGTGTGTATCCCAAATTCCAAATTTATCCCTTCCCCCACCCTTTCCCCTTTGGTAACCACAAGTTTGTTTTCTATGTCTGTGATAACGTGTTTGTTTTTAATCACTCTGGATGCTTTGTGGATTGAAGGGTGACAGGAGTAGACTCTGGGAGACCAGTTGTAAACAATGATAGATTGAATGAGGATGGTGGCAAAGAAGATGGAGAGGAATCCAGGGAACCATTTGTGTGTGTGTGTGTGTGTGTAATAAGGACCTTGTGTTCCGCCATCATGCTGGCTCAGTGGAGGATTTCAAACTGTTCCATGTCTTCTCACCTTGGTCAGGGGGCACTGGCTGCCCTCTCATTCCACCACCACTCCTTGATGTATCTAGAGACCACACCTTCACCTCTCGGTAGTGCTTCTGGGTGGCCAATAAGGGTCCAGGGCTGTTGAACAGGTAGTTGCCCACATGAAGAGGTCAGAGGAGAGGCAAGCATCACTGGCTGAAAGATGGACAGGCGTGTGCCGATCACTGGCAACTAGTGGACCTCAGGGAAGTCAACTGGACACTGACTTGGAGGCCCACTGGGGCAGGTGAGAAGTGAGGCTTCTTCTGGAAGAAGCCTGACATTTCTCAGACTTAAAATCTTCCTCATTGACCTTACCCTCTCCTCCTCTCCTCCAGGCCCACAGTAGTGGTGGGAAACTTGCTGTACAAATGGTCACCTGAATCTCTCTGTTTCACGGGTAGATTTAATAATTGAGTATTTGCAATCTTGGTTTTCTGTTTGTGAAGTGGGTGACTCTATCTACCTAGGGCAGGGGCAGGCTCTCAGGGACAAATGGGGAAGAATTCCATGAGATGGGGGAGGTTGCATTAATTAATATTTTCAAATAGTAAGGAGACACATACATATATGTACAATAGGAATATGGGTAGACCTGCTCTTACAGAACAAGAAATTGGTTCCATTGCTCTAGTCTGAAAGTGTTGGGACTGGGAAGGAGGCAGGAGTTTCTCTACACTCCCATGAGGATGGATGGGTGGAGCTCCACAGGATGCAATGGTCAGGAAGAAGGCCACAGGATGGCCCCACCAATTGCAACTAAAAAAAGACCCAAGCCGGCCCCACCCCTCTGCCAAAAAGGACAATCGATGGTTATCTGGCAACCATGATGCTCCCTCCCCTTTTAGTATTAGAAGATTTAATTAACCACCCAGAGCTGCTCTTGATGTTATTTCCAATCAAGTTTCATCTGTGTAAACCTGTTAATGGGAAAGCACAGGTTATCCCACAGTGACTTGTCTCTGCTCCATACTGAATGGGTGGCACTACATCTATAAAATCATAGTCTAATAGAGAACAGACTTGTGGTTGCTGAAGGGGAAGGAGGGTTGGGGAGGGAAGGATTGGGAGTTTGGGATTAGTAGATGCAAATTAATATATATAGGATGGATAAACTACAAGGTCCTACTGTATAGCACAGGGAACTATATTCAATATCCTGTGATAAACCATAGTGGAAAAGAATATGAAAAAGGATATATACATCTATAACTGAGTCACTTTGCTGTACAGCAGAAATTAACACAACATTGTAAATCAACTATACTTCAATAAACTTTTTTTTAAATGAAAAATAAATATAAAATAAAATCATAGTCTACAAGACTTCTAATTTTACAGCTGAGACCCAGAGAATTTGGCTGGCCCAAGGTGACACAAACAGCTGATGGCCCGAGAATCATCTTGGACTAACTCAGTTCTCTGATAGGAGGTTGTTGGGTGGAGTTTAATTGAATTGGCTTGACCCCAGCAGGGACCTCCTTCTCACCCAGTACGTGAAAGCCTATCATGCTTGTTTATAATGCAAAATGGCCTCTTGCTAAGTTTTGCTCGTGGAGTCCTGAACTTAAACTTAGTCTCACTGACTCACAATTGGGGGAGAGCCGAGTGGAAGCATTTGTAGAAGACTTTAAAACAAGGATAGTTCTGTTACTTTCAAATACTGTATCTATAGTGACAGAAAGGACAGGTCCAGCCAGCACTGCCAGGGCAAGGATTGGGCCAGCCTGCCTCTCTAAGGCTCTGAGCTCTTTGGGTTTGAAAGGGGTGCATGAGGGGAGATTGGAGGGCTGGAACTGTGGAGACAGGATTTGCAGAGGCCAGGGGCCAAGATTGCCAGATGGTCGCATTGGATACCTACCTTTCAATTAGTGTATTTGAAGGAGCAAAAGGTGAGGGAGATAATTAAGTGTATATTTGCAGGGTTGAGCTGCATATAAAAACTTGACAGACTCACACAGTGGCAGCTGTGGCCTGAGACAGCACGGCCTGGTTCTCAGGGACCTGTTCTCCAGAAACGGACAGCTCAGGTTTGTTAGTAACTATGTCCTAGGAGATGGGCCCCAGATGAGTTTGGAATCCAGGATGGATCAGACCCTGTGCTGACTGGCCCCATCCATCTTCTTTCACAGGTCACTGTGGTTCAAATGAAGATAGACACAGCCTTTAAGGAGAAGAGGGTAAGAAAAGATGTTGGAAAAGGAAACCAATAGGCTGGAGATAAAATAGGACTTTGTTAGCAAGAGGCAGGTCCAGATTTTTGAGGGGGAAGATATGAGTGCTTTTGCAATTTGGTAAGCAATAACTGAGTGCCTGCTTTATGTGTCAGGAGCTGTGCTAAGGTACTGGGGTACCTAAGGTGACTGAGGTTACTAAGGTGAACAAAGCAGAGGCCCCTCTTTCACTGGCCCACACTCTACTCTAGTGTATGTGTCTGGGGCTCACTTTCTTCTTAGTACCAGTTGGTTCTACTCATCCCACTTCAATCTTCAGCAGCCTGGGGCCTTCAGCAGCAGTCCCCAAAGGGAGAGATGGAGGTGTGCTGGCAAACTGTGGAATATTATAAAGCTGTTAAAAAGTAACTTAGCTCAATTCTCCTTTTTTGAGACCAGATTACCCTGATACCAAAACCAGACAAAAACATCACAAGAAAAGAGCTGTAAATTACCATACCTTGTTAAAAGGTCCTATTCATTTCCAATGTTTATTTTGCTTTTCTTCGCAGTGGTTTATCTTGGCATACATCTAACTTTAAGGATCTAGAATCCATGTATGTATTAGTTAACATGGCCTCAAATCCCATTTTGTTTAACAAATACTTATTCATCACCACTATACACGGGGTGTCATACAGGTGTCTATGAAAGCCATTATCATGTCATATCAAAGCCATCTGCTTATGAGTCTGAATCCCCCACTACAAAGCAGTATTCATGTCTCACTCATGTCTGTGTCCCCAGCACCTCTCACAGGCCATTCCCATAGGACTTGGCATTCAATACATGTTTGGGGACTGTATGTCAAAATGTGGGTACACCTTTAATATGGGGCTGAACCTACATGAGTGCCAATAGAGTGATGGGATTGGGTGATGACTTTGAGGGAGATTTAGGTGGTGGGTTTGAGGAGAGGGACAAGAGTAATGGGAAAGAAGGCTGGGAAGCGGGATAGAATCAGATCATAGCGAAGCTTAAGGCCCATGCTAAAGACCTGGAATCTAGTTTTGTATCCAGTGGAGAGATTGAAGGCTTAGGGGACAATGAAAGATCATCTTCATATTAGTTTTTAAAAAGAAAATTCTTGTAAAGCCCATATGTGTATCAGTTAGGGGGCTTTCCATTGAGAGTAACAGAAAACCTGACTCTAACAAAGTTAAAAAAAGGAATTCAGTGGTTTGTACGACTGAAAATTCCAGATGTAGGGTAGACTACAGGCACAATTTCATCAAGACCCCGGTTTCATTTCTCTATGATTATCTTAGCTTTGCCCTCCTCCACGTGTTGGCATCATCCTCAGACTTGTTTCTCTCATGGTTGCAAGACTGCTGCCACCAGGGCTAGTTGCTATTTATCCTAATCTTTTTTTTTTTTTAACATCTTTATTGGAGTATAACTGTTTATCCTAATCTTTAATGAAAAGTCCAAAGGTTCACTCTGATTAGACCAGTTTAGGTCTTCATTCCCGCAGGAACAAATTCTTGAGCCAGAGCCAGATAAATAGGATTAAACTGATGGCTTAGGCCAACTGAGGCCACCCCCATGGCCAAGAGTGGATCAATCCATCCAAAATGCATGACTAATTCCCAGTAGGAGAGTGATGTTTGGAAAGCTGAGAAGGCAACCAACAATGTTCACTACAATATGACAGAATAAATGCCTAAGAATAAGGAAGGAATTTATGAAAAAGAAGAATGGCAAGGGAGAATTTGCCTTACTTTATTAAAATGATGAAAAATAGAATGATATTGTCACAAAGAACCCAAAAATAAATCCAAGTTGACTTTAAAATTAGTCCATTACAAATGTGGTGTTTTGGTGGTGGTTTATTTAATGAAAAGTATTGGCATAATTATCAATCAAACTGGAAGGAGATCAAGTTAGATCCCTGGTCCTTGCAACATAAATAAGAAATTCCAAATGTATCGGAAAACCAAAAATAAAAAACAAAACAATAAAGGCACTAGAAGAAAATTGGAAGAAGACAATTGATTCAGTCACCAATGGCCAATGATTTAATCAATCGTGCCTATATAACGAAGCCTAAAGGACAGGGTTCAGAAGCTCCATTCCCCTTCCCACACACCTTGCTCTATGCATCTCTTCCATATGGCTGTTCTTGAATTATATCCATTTATGATAACCAATAATCTAGTAAGTAATCTCTTTTCCTGAGTTCTATGAGCAGCTCTAGCAAAGTAACTGAGCCTGAAGAGGGGGTCTTTGGACTCTCCAATCTATAGTTTATTGGTCAGAAGCACAGGTAATAACCTGGACTTGAAGTGGGCATCTGAAGTGGGGAGGAGACTTTCTTGTGGGACTAAACCCTTAACATGTGAGATCTAACACTATCTCCAGGTATATCTACCTATCAGAATTGAGTTAATAAGATACCCAGCTGGTGTCAGAGGACTGTTTGATGTGTGGAAAACCCACACGTCTGGTATCAGAAGTGAAGCAGTGCTGTGGCAGAGCATTGAGACTAGAGGGGACACACAGAAGGAGTGTGGTTTTCCTTCACATTTCTGGGGCAGTGGCGGGATTTGCTAGATCAGCCCTGGCTCATGGAAACATGTGGTTTGGGAAGAGAAAGGATGAAAGGGCAGGGGAAAATAAAACTAGGAAAACAGTTCATTTATGATAGCATCAAAAAGTAAAATACTTCTGATTGTCTTTTTTAAAATTTTAGCCATTCTAGTGGGTGTGTAGTGGTATTTCACTGGGGTTTTGATTTGCATTTTCCCGATGGCTAATGATGTTCAACATAATTAATAAATTTAACCAACAAATGCATAACTTATACTCTGAAAACTGCAAAACATTAGTGAAAGAAATTTTAAGTTTTAGATAAATAGAATGATATCACATGTTAATGGATTGGAAAACCAAATATTGTTAAGATGGCAATATCCCCTCAGCTGATCTACAGTTCAATGCAGTCTCTATAAAAATAGCAGTTGGGGGACTTTCCTCCTGGTCCAGTGGCTAAGGCTCTGCCCTCCCAATGCAGAGGGCACGGGTTCGATCCCTGGTCAGGAAACTAGATCCCACATGCTGCAACTAGTGTTCCCACATGCCACAACTAAAAGATCCTGCACACGGCAATGAAGATCCCGTGGGCCAGAGCTAAGACCTGGCACAGCCAAATAAACAAATAGATAGTTTTTAAAAAGATAAAATAGAAGCTGTTTTCTTTGCAGAAATTGACAAACTGATTCAAAACTTCTTATGAAAATAGAAGGACTGAGAAAATTTTATTAAATCTTGAAAAACAACAAAGTTGGAAGACTCACACATCAGGAAGGTGTTTTTAGGATGGAGGAAATATGCCCACATTTATAGGTGAAGGGGAAGAGCCACTTGAGAGGGAGGGATTAGATACCCTTAAGAGAGTCTTGGGATACCTTAAATGTAAATGGATTAAATGCTCCAACCAAAAGACATAGACTGGCTGAATGGATACAAAAACAAGACTCATATGTATGCTGTCTACAAGAGACCCACTTCACACCTAGGGACACATACAGACTGAAAGTGAGGGGATGGAAAAAGATATTCCATGCAAATAGAAATCAAAAGAAAGCTGGAGTAGCAATTCTCATATGAGACAAAATAGGCTTTAAAATAAAGACTATTACAAGAGACAAAGAAGGACACTACATAATGATCAAGGGGCAATCCAAGAAGAAGATATAACAATTGTAAATATTTATGCACCCAACATAGGAGCACCTCAATACATAAGACAAGTGCTAACAGCCATAAAAGGGGAAATCGACAGTAACACAATCATAGTAGGGGACTTTAACATCCCACTTTCACCAATGAACAGATCATCCAAAAAGAAAATAAATAAGGAAACACAAGCTTTAAATGATACATTAAACAAGATGGACTTCATTGATACTTCCAGGACATTCCATCCAGAAACTACAGAATACACTTTCTTCTCAAGTGAGCACAGAACATTCTCCAGGATACATCATATCTTGGGTCAGAAATCAAGCCTTGGTAAATTTAAGAAATTTGAAATCATATCAAGTATCTTTTCTGACCACAATGCTATAAGACTAGATATCAATTACAGGAAAAAATCTGTAAAAAATACAAACACATGGAGGCTAAACAATACACTACTTAATAACCAAGAGATCACTGAAGAAATCAAAGAGGAAATCAAAAAATACCTAGAAACAAATGACAGTGAAAACACGACGACCAAAACCTATGGGATGCAGCAAAAGCAATTCTAAGAGGGAAGTTTATAGCAAAACAATCCTACCTCAAGAAGCAAGAAACATCTCAAATAAACAACCTAAACTTACACTTAAAGCAATTAGAGAAAGAAGAACAAAAAAACCCCAAGGTTAGCAGAAGGAAAGAAATCATAAAGGTCAGATCAGAAATAAATGAAAAAGAAATGAAGGAAACAATAGCAAAGATCAATAAAACCAAAAGCTGGTTCTTTGAGAAGATAAAATTGA
>NC_041220.1:72545089-72547562 GCF_002837175.3 Physeter macrocephalus | reverse complement strand
TCTTTGAGAAGATAAAATTGATAAACCTTTAGCCAGACTCATCAAAAAAAAGGGAGAAGACTCAAATCAATAGATTTAGAAATGAAAAAGGAGAAGTAACAACAGAAACTGCAGAAATACAAAGGATCATGAGATCCTTTGTATGCCAATTAAATGGACAACTTGGAAGAAATGGACAAATTCTTAGAAAAGCAGAAACTTCCGAGACTGAACCAGGAAGAAATAGAAAATATAAACAGACCAATCACTAGCAATAAAATTGAGACAAAGTAGTCATAGAGGGAACTTAACTCAACATAATAAAGGCCATATATGACAAACCCACAGCCAACATCATTCTCAACAGTGAAAAATTGAAAGCATTTCCTCTAAGATCAGGAACAAGACAAGATTGCCCACTCTCACCACTATTATTCAACACAGTTTTGAAAGTTTTTGCCATAGCAATCAGAGAAGAAAAAGAAATAAAGGGAATCCAACTTGGAAAAGAAGAAGTAAAACTGTCACTGTTTGCAGATGACATGATACCATACATAGAGAATCCTAAAGATGGCACTAGAAAACTACTAGAGCTAATCAATGAATTTGGTAGAGTTGCAGGATAAAAAATTAATGCACCGAAATCTCTTGCATTCCTATACACTAATGATGAAAAATCTGAAAGAGAAATTAACGAAACACTCCCATTTACCACTGCAAAAAAAAGAATAAATTACCTAGGAACACACCTACCTAAAGACACAAAAGACCTGTATGCAGAAAACTATAAGACATTGATGAAAGAAATTAAAGACCATACAAACAGATAGAGAGATATACCATGTTCTTGGATTGGAAGAATCAACATTGTGAAAATAACTGCACTACCCAAAGCAATCTATAGATTCAATGCAATCCCTATCAAACTACCAAAGGCATTTTTCACAGAATTAGAACAAAAAAGTTCACAATTTTGTATGGAAGCACAAAAGACCCCGAATAGCCAAAGCAATCTTGAGAAAGAAAAATGGAGCTGGAGGAATCAGACTGCCTGACTTCAGACTATATTACAAAGCTACAGTAATCAAGACAGTATGGTACTAGCACAAAAACAGAAACATAGATCAAGGGAACAAGATAGAAAGCCCAGCGATAAACCCACACACCTAATTTTTGATAAAAGAGGCAAGAATATACAATGGAGAAAAGACAGCCTCTTCAATGAGTGATGCTGGGAAAACTGGACAGCTACATGTAAAAGAATGAAATTAGAACACTCCCTAACACCATACACAAAAATAAACTCAAAATGGATTAAAGACCTAAATGTAAGGCCAGACATATAAGACTCTTAGAGGAAAACATAAGCAGAACACTTTATGGCATAAATCACAGCAAGATCCTTGTTGTCCTACCTCTTAGACAAATGGAAATAAAAACAAAAATAAACAAATGGGACCGAATGAAAGTTAAAAGCTTTTGCACAGCAAAGGAAACCTTAAACAAGATGAAAAGACAGCCCTCAGAATGGGAGAAAATATTTGCAAATGAAGCAACTGACAAAGCACTAATCTCCAAAGTACACAAGCAGCTCATGCAGCTCAATATCAGAAAAACAAACAACCCAATCCAAAAATGGGCAGAAGACCTAAATAGACATTTCTCCAAAGAAGATATACAGATAGCCACAAACACATGAAAGAATGCTCAACATCACTAATCATTAGAGAAATGCACATCAAAACTACTATGAGGTATCACCTCCCATGAGTCAGAACGGCCATCATCAAAAAATCTACAAACAATAAATGCTGGAGAGGGTGTGGTGAAAAGGGAACCCTCTTGCACTGTTGATGGGGATGCAAATTGATACAGCCACTATGGAGAACAGTATGGAGGTTCCTTAAAAAACTAAAAATAGAACTACCATACGACCCAGCAATCCCACTACTGGACATATACCCTGAGAAAACCATAATTCAAAAAGAGTCATGTACCACAATGTTCATTGCAGCTCTATTTACAATAGCCAGGACATGGAAGCAACCTAAGTGTCCATCAACAGATGAATGGATAAAGAAGATGTGGCACATATATACAATGGAATAGTACTCAGCCATAAAAAGAAATGAAACTGAGTTATTTGTAATGAGGTGGATAGACCTGGAGTCTGTCATACAGAGTGAAGTAAGTCAGAAGGAGAAAAACAAATACCGTATGCTAACACATATATATGGAATCTAAGAAAAAAAAATGTCATGAAGAGATTAGTGGTAGGACAGGAATAAAACACAGACCTACTAGAGCATGGACTTGAGGACATGGGGAGGGGGAAGGGTAAGCTGTGACGAAGTGAGAGAGTGGCAGGGACATATATGCACTACCAAATGTAAATTAGATAGCTAGTGGGAAGCTGCCGCATAGCACAGGGAGATCACCTCTGTGCTTTGTGACCACGAGAGGGGTGGGATAGGGACGGTGGGAGGGAGGGAGA
>NC_041220.1:72530890-72541242 GCF_002837175.3 Physeter macrocephalus | reverse complement strand
GGAGATCAGCTCAGTGCTTTTTGACCACCTAGAGGGGTGGGATAGGGAGGGTGGGACGGAGGGAGACGCAAGAGGGAGGAGATATGGGGATATATGTATACGTATAGCTGATTCACTTTGTTATAAAGCAGAAACTAACACACCATTGTGAAGCCATTATACTCCAATGAAGATGTAAAAAAAAAAAAGTTAGCCTAGGTACCCAACTAACACACACACACACACACACACACACACACACACGAGAGTCTTGGGAGTGGTCAGAATAAAGAATAACAACTGGTAGAGTTAGGCTTGGAAATAAAGTGAGGAAATTCATCTTTGAAGTGGGGGGAGAATTATAGAAGATAAAAAGATATTTTTTGGTGGAGAGAAGTTGAGTCTCCATCCAGGGGTGAAATATAAAATATTTAACAACTAGGGCTTGGTGGGCACCAACAGTCCAGACACTGCTGTGGAGGCCGTCTCCATCCATTAGCTGATTCACTTTGTTATAAAGCAGAAACTAACACACCATTGTGAAGCCATTATACTCCAATGAAGATGTTAAAAAAAAAAAGTTAGCCTAGGTACCCAACTAACACACACACACACACACACACACACACACACACGAGAGTCTTGGGAGTGGTCAGAATAAAGAATAACAACTGGTAGAGTTAGGCTTGGAAATAAAGTGAGGAAATTCATCTTTGAAGTGGGGGGAGAATTATAGAAGATAAAAAGATATTTTTTGGTGGAGAGAAGTTGAGTCTCCATCCAGGGGTGAAATATAAAATATTTAACAACTAGGGCTTGGTGGGCACCAACAGTCCAGACACTGCTGTGGAGGCCGTCTCCATCCATTGCCAGCTTCACTAGCAACTTTAGTTGCTAGTCAAGGCGAAGTCTCAGGGTAGAGGCTGGGGCAGACAGCAGAGTGGGACAACAGAAACTCTAGGGCTGAAGCAACATCTCCTAGCAAGAACTTTAAAAGACTGAATACAAATGATCTAAATTCCTCAAAAACAGTCACCCGTGACAAAAAGAATATCATACCATAAAATGATTAATCTTTAGGTCTCTGATTTAGGAGGGCTTTTTCTTTCTGTTTTTTTTTTTATCAAATAAATAATGGATGCCTTTCATAAACACAGTGCATATTGGCAAAAGGTCCAAAGAAAGGGGATTAATTGAAATAAAAATTGTTCACACTCTTTTGGCTTATTCTCTTGTAGTAAAGGACAGTGTCATAGTTCAAATGGGGATAATGGGGTTACAGTGAATTTCAGAACACGGAATCTGGTGTTTATTTGAGGTTCCTCCTCTGAGCACCAGCCACAGACCTCTTTCAGACTCTGCTTTCTCACTGGAGGAGGAGAGCGAGATGATAATACCTAGCACTCAAGAGAACACAGTGAAGTGCTCGGGGTTTCCCAGATCACAGCTGCCAAGTGCATAATATGGAAACTGTCAGCAAAGAAATCATTTCAACCTCAACCACACATTGGTCTCCAAAGGAAGGCACCCCTTTACTTGTCCGTCTGCATTTCAGAAATATTTCTCCCTTATCAATGCAAAGCACTGCAGTCCTCTAGGACCAGATATGCTGGTCTGAGTGCTGCTGGCCCAGTGGAGCAGACCCTGAAGAATTTATTGGTCCCTGATCTAGGGCAGGCTGTATGTGCTGTAGCCTTTTCAAAACCTAGACTTTTCTGACTAAAAGAGACCTTTTATCTAATCCCAGTCCCCTAGATGAGGAAACCACAGCAAAGATTAAACCAACATATAGATCCATTTGGATCTTTTAATCCAGTATCCTTACTTCTTTCTTGTTGGGAAGCTTAAGTTATAATTTATTACACATGAAGGGAGTTTCTTGACACATTTCACTTATTTGTAATTCAGGTAAGATGCCAGCTTGACCACATCCCCAGAGGTTTTAAGGTATAATAGGGAATGCATTATATTTGAATATATAGCTGATATGTTGACCCGGCGGGACTCATGGTATAATCAGAAAACAGCTCTATACTCCTCTGTCATACCTGTTCAAACCTGCTCTGTGGGGCTAGTTGTTTTCCCACCCCTTGAATAAATTAATGTGTAGGTGCTATGACTTTTGAGGTCACTCTCAAATAATAAAAAAGCCTCTGAGAAAGACAAATATCATATGATATCACTTATATGTGGAATCTAAAAAAATGATACAATGAACTTATTTACAAAACAGAAAGAGACTCACAGACATAGAAAACAAACTTATGGTTACCAAAGGGGAAAGGGGGAGAGGAGGGATAAATTAGGGGTTTGGGTTTAACATCTGCACACTACTATATATAAAATAGTATTACTGTATAACACAGGAAACTGTATTCAATATCTTGTAATGACCTATACTGGAAAAGAATCTGAAAAAGATTCATGTATATGTATAACTGAAACTTTACTGTACACCTGAAGCATTGTGAATCAACTACTTCAATTTCAAAAAGAAACACAAAACAAAACAAAAGGCCTCTGGTTATTGGTAGGCAAAAATAGTCTTATATCAGTAATTAATACGTCTGGTCTAGTGTAATAATAAAAAGCCCACACTTCAGTGGCAAAGGCGCGTAATGGTAGGCTCTCGCTGTATTTCTGCAGCCTGGCTTCTCCCCTCCTTGCACAACAGGAGGCTGTCTAACTCCTCCAGGACTAAAGTGGGAAAGAGAGAGAGCTAAGGAGGCAAAAAGCTGGCTCTAGGTGGGCATGGCTTCCTGCGGCCATGGAGCTGACACTTCCTCTCACTGGTGCTCTCATGGCTTTGTTGGAGCCACCAGCACCCTGCTGGGCAACCTCTCACCACCCATCGCCTTGGCCCAAGCAAGTTCATTTTGCCTCTGAGGGTTGCCTTAGATTCTTCCGCCCCCGGGGCATCCGGAGGCACTCCTCTGGCTTCTATCTGGCTTCTATCTTCTATCTACCCAAGCAGTCGTCTTGGGTAGATCAAAGCCAAGCCCACACTGTGTCTCACTATCTTAGACTTGTCTTCCGTGGGAGTAAATTACTTCCCCTACTGGAGTCCCTACGCCTCTGTGTTCAGGCCACTTTTGCCAACTCTGGCCCTTTAGATTTCTCAGGCATGAGCCAGACACTGGCATTTCCCAAACTGCAGGGGACACATCTCAAGCTCTCCGAGAGACCGGCCTGAAGTCCCTCTCATCAGACTCAAGGTGAGAGAAGAACACCCTTCACCCTCCCCCTGGGGGCTGCATAGGAAGGGTCTCTTAGAACATCTACAACTCCTTCCACAGAAACCCTTCTTCATCCACAGCACTTCCGGCAGCCTCCACTTCAACTCTTTTATACCTTCAAAGCAAGTGAAAGTTCAGGCAACACTCCTTTGCAGGCCCTACTTGGTGGTCCTGCAACTTGTTTGGAATGTGAGAGTGGTTGGCAACCATTATCCGGGGCCCCTGTCAAAATGGAAATAAAATAATAGCTCCCGTTTAACATCCTGTTAAATGTCCACTTTACAATTACCCCGTGAGGTTTTCTTTAATAGGTAGATGTTGGTAGAGATCAAATGCCATTTCAATGAACTTTGTATGGTTTTGCTGCTCACCAGAGATGAACCATCAGTTGGATTGGATAATTCAACTGATAAGGCTTGGTAATGATTGGATAAGGCTGGGAATGATTTTGTTATACAGAGATTATTATTACAACGAGATTCACTGCAACTGGACCAGCAGCAGGGATTCCCAGGATCCCAGAAGTGTTATTTATGAGTTGTGCTTCTCAAGTCTGCTTTGTCAGCTGAACAAAGGAACTGATTTGAATCTTAAACAACAATAAAGTGGCTGCAGGGAGAAAGAAAATGAGAGAATATAGAATTCTTTGTGATTCTAAATGTTCTACAGTGGTTTCAGTTGGGTAACAGGTTCACTTATATCAGAAAAGCCACCACCCCTACTCAGATGGAGGGATACCTGTGCTGTGAGTTAGGTCAGTGGACTTGGTAGAGCACCATGGTGTCAGAATCATGGTGCCTCATCGTGGTCCTGTGCAATGATTCTATCCCTGCATACTGATCACCATCCTACCCACCAAGTTTGTGGCTGGCCTCTATTTCCAGGTCTTAAACCCTGTTTGATCTGTACTTGGTCCTTTCCTCAAAGCCTGAAGCATTCTGGAACATTGTCAACAGATCACTTTAGAATACAGGATAGATCTTTATATACATTTTTTAAAAAGAGAACCAGCTCCAGGATAGTATTTTGCTCTCACATCCATACATGATTTAATATATCTAAGATTGTACTGAGTACATCGTGGATGAATTTTAACAGATGAGATACAAAGACCAATAAAAAAAAATCAAAGCACGGATAAACTTACATTTAGTTTGTCTTCAGTTCTCTTGAAGCTTCACTAGAAGTCTCATGACATTAATGGAATCTGTTTATACCAACCAACTCTCCTTCATGGCTGGGATTTTAACATAATCTTTCAGCTGTCAATATCACTGTCAGGAATGTAATTTATTCCACTCTTTGAGTTTATTTGGATGGACTTTTTAGAGATGAAGGTGGCGATGATTTAGCGCTGCTGACAAATGGCACTGAGCCTGCTATCTTCACAAATTCAGGTTTGTTTCTTAAGCACAGGTGGGCCTGGCTCTGAGTGAAAATGAAAATGTTCAAATAAATTTAACACAGTGCAAGGGTTCTCAATCCTTCCATAAAGACAAGGAAAAGTAAGGACATTTTACAAGTAGGGAACCCTTCTCCCAAGAGAGGCAGTGATTTAGTCATGGGCATGTCAGAATCACCAGTGACTCTTTGTAAAAATATCCTTTTTGGATCGCTCCTCTCCGCTCAACACTCCCTGCCCTCGGGTTCTGACTTAGGGGCTCTGAGCTAGATCCAGGCATTTGTATTTTTTAAAGCTCCCACTGGTGATTCCGATATGCAGACAGAGTTAAGAAGGACTACTAATTGTATGAATCCAGAAGTTTTAAAAGAATGGACTGGAAGCAGGGGTAGCTAGAGGGTGCCTTCAGTCATCACAGAGAGAAATGAATGGTATAGGAAGGGATGGAATGCGGGGGGGGGGGCGGGGCGGTCCTCACCTCAGAGCTGAGGTTCATTCACCGACTGGCCTCAAGCAGTTCTTAGCTCTGGGGAGTCACAGATCACTGAGGATCTGATGAAAGCAGTGGTCACTTCCTCAGAAAGAATGGGCATAGGCTATCCTCCACAAAATTCAGCAGGGGATCTAGATTAAAGTTTTTGTTTTTGCTGTTTGAAACCAGATGTTTTAACCTGAAGGGAAGGTAAACAGAAGAGGCCACGTCCCTGGCCTCAAGAAGCTCGCAGTCTAGTAGCCAGGAGAAAGCAGTAAAAACATATCAATACACACGTAATAGTGTATAATGGGGGAATAGTACATCGTGGGGGAAGGAAGAGTTCTGGAATGTTGAATTGGAGAATTTGAACCGTGTGCTTTGAGAGGCAGTAGATGAGAAGAGGCAGGTGTGGTGGGGGGGCCCCCCTAAAAGAACGGAGGTCAGCCTAAGGCAGGTGGATAAAGGAGGTCCTCCCGTGGGAGCCCCGGAAGGCTGCGTTTGGAAGAGAAGTTAACGGTGAGCGTGAGATAAAAATAGCCTTGATCCACGCTGCTGCCAGAGGTCACTGACATGGTGCCACTGATAGGCTGCGGTCTGCGGTGGGGAAAGCTATTCAGATGCCGATGAATACAGTTTTATAACAGACTCAGACGAGACACTGTCAGGAAGAGAGCAACCTGGCGCTGGGAGGGCGGCCTTGGAGTCTCCGCTCATTGCCAGGGTCAGAAGTTGGCCCTGTGTTTGCTCTTCACGATGAAAGAAAACCGCGGGAGAGCGCTGAGCGGCGGAGAACTGCATTCAGCCAGTGGGCACGAAAATGAGTTTTAGCTGCTCTGTGCAAAAACCCTAGGTGTGTGGACAGAAGGGAGCCGACCAGCAGGTTACAACAGGTCAGGAATAAATAACCACCAGGCGGAGGATCCCAGATTCAGTCCTTCCTTTTGTTGAGTGAGGAGCGAGCGCCAGGCAATCGCGTTCACAAAGGCTTTGGAAAGAAGCGGTTCCACCGTCCCCGCTCGGCTCCAGCCCCGGGTAACTATTCGGGGCCCCGAGGGGTGGTGGAAGCCGGAGGCCCCGGGGGTGTGTGGAGGGGGTCACTCTCCCCGGGAAGCCTGGAAGCGGGACCCCAGAATAAGTCGGGGGCGGGCCGCGGCGCGGCGGGCGGGCAGATCCCACCCCTTCCTGAAGGAAGCGCCCTCCTCGCCGCGACTGCCGCCGCCGCCGCCGCTGCCGCCGCCGCAGGTCACGGCCCCGCCAGGCGACCGCGGCCCCGCCGCACCGGAGCAGGTAGGCGCGGCGCCCCCTCCTCCGCGCGGAGCCGCCGGGCAGCCAGGGGGCATGGGGTTCGGCTCCGCGCCCAGCCCGGAGGCGGAGAACAGGGGACTGCGGGAGCCGCAGCGGGGCTCGGGCGGCGGGGTCCTCCCGGCAGCGGAGCCCTGCTCGGCGGCGGCCCCCGCCCCGGAGCGCCCCGGGCGCGGCGCCGCCTCCCGAACCCCCGCGGGCGCACTCCCGGAGCGAGGCGCGGTGGCTGGCGGCGTTCCGGAGTCCCCGCCGGCGCGCCTAGTCCCCGCCGCCTCCGCAGTGCCGTCAGCCGAACCCCTGCGCCTCCCGGCCGCTGCGGTTCGGATCCCGTCCTTTGACAGGTGTCCCCCCCGCCCCCCGCCGCCCCATCCGATACCCAGGCCTTTTGTTGTCGGGGGACTCGGAAACGACCCCAAGTTTGGCCTCCCGGTCTCCCTGCCGTTCGCCGTTCACTTTCCCGTTAGCCGAGACAGGCTGGCGCGGGCGGCAGGGGAGCCGGGAGGGAGGCACTAACTTGCCTTGCCCTGTGCGCCGCCCTCCGCTCTAAATGAACAATCTCGCTTTCCTCTCCTGGGTGCACACTTGGGAAGAAATGGGATTTTCGGTTTCTCCGGCGAGATGCCGGTGAGTGGGCGACCGACCGAGGCTGTTTGACCATCCATTGCAATAAAAGAGTGATTAGCTTTGGGTTATGGAGAGAGCCCTTGTCGAGTGATTTTCTCCTCCTTAAACGAATCAAATGGAGAACGAGAGGGTTTTTCCCACTAAATTCATATTTCTTTTCTCTCTACTCACCCCTCTCCTCCGTCCACCCCTACCTCCACAGCACTTTATTATATCCCAAACACTTCCCTGATTTTTTTGGTCAGGTTTATTCCGGTCAGACCGTCTTTCACGGGTGAGCCAAGGACTGTGGCTACAAATGGGAGAACACAGCCCATTTGGGATGGAAACCCCTCTCCTGGAGTGAACCCGGTCCCACTTCCTGTGGGAGACCAGGAGAGGTCCTGTTAGGCAACCAAATATACTAATAACATGGGTTTTTAAAAAAAGTTCTTGGATCTATTACAATAGCACAGCCTAAACGGTAATATTAGTTTCTGCTTCTTCATTTCTCTGCTTGAATCAAAGGCAGATTTTTAATAATTCAGGGTTGTAACTCCATTCCGGGCTGCAGTTCATCAAAAAGATAGGCAAATGTGGATGTATAAACTCCATGGTAACAGTTAATAAGTTGACCTACTTAAAGTTTTCAAGGAAAAATGGTTAGGTTCATATGTGTGGTATTTGCAGATCATGGAATTTTACATTCTCAGCTCTCGTGCACTAAATAATCCCAAACTTTTTCTTCTGTGCACCCCAGACACACCATGTTTCTACGATTAACTATAGCTACCATCTCTTAATGAGCTAGAAATGTGAGTTTAATCTTCAAGGCATAAGCATAAGAATTTTAATGGTGTCTTTTATTTATACAGTATTTAATAAATATCTTGCCAGCTCTCCAAGTTGCAAGTTCAAAAACTGGACATGGTAAATAAAAGGATAAAGAAGTTTTGCTAACAATAATGACAGTTGGTAGATGTTATGACATTGAACAAACATATTAAAGTGTTTGGGAAATGCATGTTTATTATAATCTGCCATTAGCTGAAGGAAATTTGTTTGTATTATTTAAATTGACCTTAATATGTCCTTATAGCAATTACTTAACTCATGTATTTGTCATCCAATGCCTTTTACAGGTTGCTTGCTTTCGGGGAGATAGTTTACTCTGTGGAGTAATTTTTTCTTTTTTTTTGCATGAACACAGTAATGCCTTATGTTTAGGCTTTGTTCTAGAAATACCACAATCATGCTTACTATGACCTTGCAGGGTTTTCTTGTACTCACCTTATCTGCTTTGTGGTCATCAAGAGTGATGGCACTTGACTTTACACTCCTGTGTGTCCTTCTGCTTTGTTTCCCCTGTGACCTAGACACACCTCTGCAGTACAGTGGCCAAATTAGCAGAGCAGCCTGGAGTCATGAAGAATGAAAAGCTAGCTGGCCCCTGCAATCCTAGCCATTTGGTTTCAACGTAATCCGGCCACTTGGGATCAGTTCAGTAAACAATTAAGCAAGACAGACACTGACAAGATAATGTATTACCTTTCAATCTTCCCCTTCACAAGAAGAATCTACAGCATTCAGAATCCACACTATAACAGTGATTAGGTGCTGTGAGGCTCAAATGATATATATGCGAAATTTCTCAAAATGTGATACAAAGACCAAATGTAACAGAATCTGAGTCTAAGTTCATGAAAAAGCTAGGAAAAGACCCAGGTGTGTAATATATATTTTCTTTATCCTAAGGGCAACAACAGATGTGCATCCCTACTTATTTTAACTATAAACTTTTATTCCCGGAGCTGATGGTGCCATATATCTTTATGTTGTTTTTTTCTTAATTTGCTCTAAGCACTAGCTCATAAATTAGTGGAACTTAAACAAGTTATTATTATCACCAAATATCATTTCCTAGCATGTTTGGATTTTGAAAGATAACTTGTGGCAATGGAAAGTCTTAATGCAAAGAGATTTTACACTGGCCAACTGCAATGATATTTTGAAATAATAATGAAATCTTTGGCAGTAGCCTTCAAATTCAACCCCGTGGTATTCTAAGTCAAACCAGCTCTGCTAGGTAGCACTTGGAACTCTTAGATGAAGGGAGAAATGAACAATTTTCTTTTTTAGCATCTGTGAATGGCCTTTCTCTAGATCAGCGCTGTCCAATGAAACTTCGCACAGTGATGGAAATGTTCTATAATCTGCACAACATGGTAGCTATGAGCCACATATGGCTCTTGAATCCTTGAAATATGTCTAGCGTAATTGAAGAACTGAATTTGAAATTTTATTTAATTTTAATTAATTTAAATAGCCACATGGGGCTAGTGGCTACCATACTGGACTGTGCAGCTTTAAATTCTCTCCACCCATTTCCTGCAGAGATAGCACTTAATGGCAATTATCCTTAATTAGAAGAAAGTGGAGATTGGCATTGATAGAACTAGGAATTAAGATTTCACTTTGTAACCCTGTTGTTATGAAAAAATAGTTGCAATTACTCTGAAGAAGGTGTGTTATGCTGAAGTTCAACTCTATTCTAAAAATAATTTCCCTTTTTAATTTCCGTATGCCTGCTAGCCACAAAAATAAGCATCACCCAGAGTTGTTTACATGCTTGGCCCCATGTGTCTGTGTTCTTGAACTTGTTTTATTATTTGCTCTTTTACACATTATAGAATCATTCATTCTTAGAGTCAGTTTCTGCACTTTTCAGTATTTCAAAGGGAGGGAGATTTAGAGGGGCAGGAAGTTGATGATGAGGTACAAGCAGCCCCCCTACCTCTCCTGCCCTCACAGAGACCCTATGAAAAGTCTGACAAGTGAGTGCCCTTCAAGGAGTGGCTGAAGCCTCTGCCTTCCTTGGGCCCTTCTTGTCTGGTTTCTTTCCCTTAGCCTTCAACCCAGACCCTCCCACCTAGCCCAGCCCCTATGGATGAACAAATCCACTTTAAAAATAACCTACCTTTAGTTTAGTAAAACCATTAGAATGGGATTTTATTTAACATCTACTATGTTGTTTCAATTTTTTTATTAAGTTGGCTTTCATTAAAGCCATCATTTTAACCATTGAGAGGGACACTTTTTTTTTAACATCTTTATTAGAGTATACTTGCTTTACAATGGTGTGTTAGTTTCTGCTTTATAACAAATTGAATCAGCTATACATATACATATATCCCCATATCCCCTCCCTCTTGTGTCTCCCTCCCATCCTCCCTATCCCACCCCTGTAGGTGGTCACAAAGCACTGAGCTGATCTCCCTGTGCTATGCGGCTGCTTCCCACTAGCTATCTATTTTACATTTGGTAGTGTATATATGTCCATGCCACTCTCTCACTT
>NC_041220.1:72486864-72529993 GCF_002837175.3 Physeter macrocephalus | reverse complement strand
GTGGCCTCTCCCGTTGCAGAGCACAGGCTCCGGACGCGCAGGCCCAGCGGCCATGGCTCACGGGCCCAGCCGCTCCGCGGCATGTGGGATCTTCCAGGACTGGGGCACGAACCCGTGTCCCCTGCATCGGCAGGCGGACTCTCAACCACTGCGCCACCAGGGAAGCCCGGGACACATTTTTAATTAGACTTTTTCTCAAGACACTGTCTCGCATATTTCTTGGATGAGTGACCCTCCTTCACCTACGTATCCCAGCCTAGGTACCTGGGATACCTCTCCCCAGGCCAGAGCTCGCGGTCCTGGGCATTCACCTTCTCCGGGAAGGAGTCTCCCTAAATCAGTTATTTGGAAATTTGTCAAAGGTGTTTGTGCATACTAAAATATAAATTAAATTAACCCCCAAATTGTCTCTGCCCTTAAGGTGTTAACACTATAGGATAACATTTTCCAAATAAGTGTCCATTCCACGAGGGGATGGAGATGCTTGAGTAAATTTAGGAACTATTCCGTTTAACCCGCCCGCCACCCCCGCCTTCTTTTTGAGATTTACAATGCACTATAGCATCGTGAAGTCTCTAAGATGAGACACATATACTTATTTCGCTTTTTTATTGTTGATGTTTTTCAAAAAATGTTTCATACAACACTTATCATAATACTTTTCAAACCATGTGTCCTGAGTTTTGAAATCAATTTAACAGGTTAGCATCAGCATTTTTTTTAATGAGATGGGATATAGAATAGAATAGGAATTATCACTGTGAATCCCTCTTAGTGAGGGTTACTAGCGTTTGATGAAACGTTTGGTTCCCCCATGCTTGCAAGTGCAAGGCCACGAGGCAGTGGCAGGTGGTGGTCAAGAGCACCACAGAGGGCTTCCCACATCCCACATGCCGCGGGGCGGCTGGGCCCGTGAGCCATGGCCGCTGAGCCTGCGCGTCCGGAGCCTGTGCTCCGCAACAGAAGAGGCCACGACAGTGAGAGGCCCGCGTACCGCCAAAAAAAAAAAAAAAAAAAAAAAAAGAGCACTACAGAAACAGGACCCCTGGGTTCCAATTCTAACTCTCTATATACAATAAGCACTATATAAACTTGGTCATTATTCGTTCTTTTATTATATAAATGTGTGTGTATACTGGATCATGGTGTAAAATACTACCTCTGCAACTAGGCTTGAGAATCACTTTGGGAAACACCGATCTAAGACAGGACTCCATGCTAAATGCTGAACCTGGGCAGTCTGCTGACCGAGCCCACAAGTTCAACAATTTCAGCTCCTATATTGCAATGCAGTAGTGATACATAGATGGACATCTGCAGACCCGTGAAACTCAAACATTGTACAGCATTGCAGAAGTGTGGAAATGAGCTGATGACAGTTGTTTTCTGTGTAACATGAGGCGTGATGAGTGAGAGGGGTGTCATTGCACATTTAGGCTGGAAGAGACCTCACTGCTGCCAGCCTGTGGCCTCTGAAGGTTAATGCCCTTGGACAGGCAGCCTGGGGCCCAAAGAAACCCAGATGTCCCAGAGGCTAAGAGCTCAGTCTTCCTCCCCTCCTGACCACTTCCTAACTTCTGCATTACCGGTTTGTAGCAAATAGTCCCAAAAGTCTAAATAGATATGTCTGTCCCATAAATCCCCCACTTTTTACTTCATTCTAAATTATTTGTTTTTCAAAATCACTTTCTGCCTGTTAGTGCTTCATGATCTATTTTCAATATGATAAGTGGAAAACAATGTTGCTTCAAGAATTTCATATAAAAGGAGATGTCTTAAAATTGAGGCTGGGAGTCTCCCTGCCCGGACCCAGTGCAATCTGGAAAGTAAAACTAATTTCATTTTGGAAGTAGAGTTCAGTTTTTCTTAAAGGTCAAGCTAAATGTGAGCAACCACTTGTCCATAGACTTTGTCAGTTATAATAAAAAAGGCAGCAGCTTGTCATCATGGTTACTTTTCTTCTATAAAAAGTACAGAGGCTGTGTCTCACATACTAAAAATTCATAAGATATGCAGATTTTGCTCAAGGCTTCAGAATCATCCATATCCGAGGACAGTGATACAGACTCTATCTGTGGAATGCAAAGGAGTGAGATGAAGTGTCTTTGACAAAACATTGAAAGTCACGTAATACTTTTAGGCTAATGTAGACAAAGCTTAAGAAGTAAAAAAAAAGAGAAGAAGAAGAAGTAATTGTGATTAACTATGGCAGTAGTGGAAATTAGCCTGTAGTTTAAATGGTATTATTTAACAATGAAGTAATTATAATGAATTATAATGGTTTTCAACTGAATGTAAACATAAATGTCTCCAAAAATAGCATAGCCTTATTATTCATCAAATATTTCACTTATTAACAAAGTAGATATCTTCCTGGGTTTTTTTACACTTATGATGACTTAGCTGCCAAAGAAATATTTTAAATGGTAATAATTGGAGGTTTTAAGGCATAAATTAAAGCTGACTGGACATAGCTAAAATAGGTGGTGTATTTTTTTAACTGGGCTGGTTAATAAAATAGTCTTCAAATTATTTTTTATTCTATTGATTCATGAGTGAAAAGGTGTTAATTAAGAAATATTGATACCATTGTAAAGCAATCCAAATAGAAATATAATTTTTTACTTAACTTGGAGTGTTTATGAATTAGAATTAGAATTCTGTAATGTAATTGTCCTGGAGTTTCAATGGGAATATATCTCCTGGAATTTCTAAGTTCTACTTTTCACTAAAACTTAAAGTGTATTTACATAGAAACACTAGTAACTAAAATATATCTACATGCAGTAGCAGGAATATTAACTTACGGGTGACAGTTTTTCTTCCTTGTGGTATTATGTTCCCGTGTAGCCTAGACTTCAAAAGTATGTCCTTTTGAAAAATTTGCCAGTCTTGTCAATGACAGCACAGCGTTTACAAGAACCATATTTATCTCCCTGTAATTTTAGCAGCTAATAGAATTGTTCTTGAGAAATCTGTCTTTTCTATGACATTTTGATTGGTGTTTTTCCATTTTAATCTGAGCTTATATGTGACATAAAAATTGATAATATGAAAAAGAGTGGGTTGCCATTTGTATACCAAAATTTTGATTGTATAAATAAGAAAAATCTTAAGTTAAACAGCTTAACGTACCACCTAAAAGAATTAGAAAAAGAAGAAGAAACAAAATTTTGATTGTATATGTATGCATGTAAAAATAAAGGCAAAAATTTTTCAGTAACTGATTTGGGGGAAGGATACCGTTGTGGTCAAATAGTGGCACATCATGGTTTTTTTAAGATCAGGCCACTGACCCAAGTGAGTGTTCACTTACAGAGCCATAAATTTGGCAGTTCAGAAATGGTATTCTTTATTAGCTATTGGGCAATATTTGTGAAATCCCTAGAATGGTCCCTGGCCCAGAGTAACATTTTTTTCACTGTTATTTCCCCCTTATTCATAACATAGGTTTTAACTCATGTCATCACATGGAAAATTAAAGAGGATTGTTTTGGATAACTGCTCCCCTACTGAGCATCTACGAGCTAGCAAAAGCCTTTGGAAGTCACATTATTTCTTAGAGTCTTGGCATGACCACAATCATCACAGAGAGATGATGTGTAGACTCCATTCTACTTTTAGTCCATCAATATTTTACATTAGTTCTTGACATACTGTTTATCCAGGCTGACTTAACAGGACTCGACATAGAACCTAGGCTCGCTTCAGTTTCATATAGCTCCTGGTTTGCTTGCTTGTTGCCTATTTACCTTGTTTTTCCAATTAAATCATTGGTTTTTTTGTGTGTAGAAATTACTATGCCATTTTTTTTTTTTTGGTATCCCACTGGGCTATCTGAGAACAGGAGTTAGCAAACTATTTTGAAAATAAAGTTTTATTGGAACACAGCCATGCCCATTGTTTATGTATTACCTGTGACTGTTTCTGCACTCCCACCACAGAGCTGAGTAGCAATTAAAACAGAATGCATGTGGCCCATAAAGCTGAAAGTCTCTACTCTTTGGCCCTTTATAGAAAAAGCTTGTGAACCCCTGTTCATTTGATACTCTTCCCATGGAATTCTTGAAGAAAAAGTGAAAAAAAAAGGTCTATTACAAATTATATATGGCTAATTGCTTTCTGTAGGGACAAATTTCATACCTGAATGACTAAATGAATGACAGCTGTCTTCTGTCTTCCTATTTCACTGTCCACTGGCTATGAAAGAAGGTGGTATCAGCCTAGGCTTAGGTGTCATGTAGACCTGGGTCACTAGCTGTGTAATCTTAAATAAGTTACTTAATCCTCTTTAAGTCATTGTTTCCTCGTGTGCAAAATAGGGATAAGTAAGGCACCTACTGTTGGGAGACAGTTCTCCATGCACCCCATGCATTTCAACGGGTTTTTCAAAGAGAGGCACTGACTGCCCTTTCAATCTAAACTGTCTTTTTAAGGATGTTTGTGTACTAAATGGTCTTGGATGATAGACATAGGGTTGCCCTCAGAAGCCGAGAGCAGGCATGCTTATATCCAATATAATAGATTTAAGTTCTTGCAGCTGAGTTCCTCTCCATTAATGCTACTCACTGCTTGTGCAGGAGTTACATGGCCCTCTTTTGATGCCCTACAGGAACTGGAGTTGGGGAGCTAGTGCAAGGAAATGCTGATACTCTGGCTACTGCTGTTGCTGTGATAAAGTCCTTTGTCTCCGACCCAGAAGTCTTGCGTCTTCTGCCAGCAGCCAGGAAACTGTGGTAGGCTAACTTGTGCAAGTAAAATCTCAGCCCTATCATAGTTCTTGGACAATTATTTTATGGAGTCACTATGAGAATTGAATAAGGCAATGAATATAAAACATTTAACACAATGCCTGGCATATAGTAAGTGCCCAATAAATGTTAGCTATTAATTATTATCTAGCTGGCTATTAACTCTACAGTGTGAAATTGAGTCTCAGTTTTGTGTGGGCAACTTCTATCTTAAGGTAGTGGTTTTTCAAGCTATAGGCCACCAGAGCTATGAGAACTGTTAAGTAGGTTTATTTTTCTTTAATGAAACAGAAAATAGAATATAATAGAATTATAAAATATCCAAGTGCAAAACATGTAGTAAGGATAAATATTGATGTGTAAAACTTGTAATTTCTGTTATATACATGTATATCTGTATACAAGGTCGTGATAGAAAATATATTTTTTAGTGTCGCACCCAGTCAAAAACGTCGGGAAGCCACTGCTGCCCTAATACATAGATGGGACTGTTCAGAAAAACTTTTGTTCATGATAGCATAGAATTCCTTTCTTTGTTCTTTTTCCCGAAAAGGGGTAAAGAGTCACCATCAGTCATCTGAGAAAAAATGACCAGAGATTCAGTGTGTTCACCCTCTGCATACCATGTGGCTCATTTTGCCCATGATTAGCAGAAAATGAATATAAGCACCCAGATTATTTTCAGAAGAAAAGGATATTTTTATATTAGCAGCGTCCAACAGAACTTGCTATGGTGATGGAAATGTTCTATCTCTGAACTGTTCAGTACAGCAGCCACTAGCTACTGAGCACTTGAATGTGCAGCTGGGGAACTGGACTTTTAATTAAAACAATTTCAAATTTGGATTAGTTTAAGTTTAAATAGCCACGTGTGGTTATTGGGCAGCGTGGCTTTTGCTTGAACACCCAGCTATGGTTTTCTCACAGCTAACTGCATGATTTGGCTTTTATTAAGTCCTAAGGGATAGCACCCTCCCCTTGGGTTGTTCAAACAACCACTGACCTTTGCCCATGGAGGGCTTGGGCAGACATTGGGGTGAAGAAGTGCTTAATGAGCTGCTGCCTTGGACAGCGCCACAAGTCAGGGGAAAATGGCAAAGAGCCAGAGGGCAGAGGTTCTCAACCCTAGCTGTGCAATAGAATCATCTGAAAATCTGTAAAAATCCAGGCTGCACCCCATATCAGTTAAATCAGACATTTTCACAAAGCTCAGCGGGTGTTCTATCACACTCTGTCAGCTGGGCAGCATCACAGGTGGGCAAGGCAACCCATGCACTTTGATGATGCACTACCAGAGTATCACAGGCATGCCCAGGGTCAGATGGACAGGGGAGTGGGCACATGAAAGACAGGGGACCCCCCTTATTTAAACAGAAAGACTCCAATTTACCTTTGGTTTTGGGAGCTGAGCTTTTTTCCCACCTGATTGCCGTGGCAACAGGGGCCCCCTTTTTCAGTGGTGCCAAAGTACAAATTCGTGTATGGCAGTGTTGAACTTCAAAGAAGGAAAAGTACAGGCTTTTATTGACCAACTCACACGTCCAGTGTTTTCCATTTGTATAATCGGCACACGTATATGGAGTCCCTACTGGGTGTTGGAGATATGCTGTTCTTGCTCAGTCTAGTTGGGGAGACCAACATGTAAACAGTCATCATACAGTAGGGTGTAAGCATAGTAATAGGAGAATCATAGGGTGCCTTCAGAGCACCCCAGAGGAGACACTGGGGGGGCTTCCCAGAGGTGGTGACACCCAAGCTGAGTCTTGAAGGATCGGAAGGAGTAGTCACGGGAAGAGGGGGAAATGAAAAAAAAGAGCAGATACAGCTTGGGAGGAGGCCCTGACCGACATTTTCCATCCCTTCAGGACTGACCACTGTAAGATATCTGCCTCCTGGCGAAGACCCTCCCTGCCGTTTTAGCAAACCTCATGGGCTATCCTTATCTTAACTGGCCTTTATCATTTATTCATTCACTCATTCAACAAGTGTGATTTATTGAGTCATTGCTATGTGCAGACATGATGTAGGTGCTGGTGATAGAGCAGTGAACAAACAGACAACATTCCTGCCTTCGGGGAGCTTTATATTCTAGCGGAGAAGACCGACCAAAAATATACAGGGAAATAGTATAGTGTATGGCTAATGTGCTAGGGAGAAAAATAAGTTACGCTAAGGAATTTGGAGATACTGGAAAATGTACTTTGTGAACCAGAAGTCTCATTGTGTCCCTCTGCAAACTTAGTAGCAGTTCCTGCCACTTTTCTAAGACTGGACTTGGGTTCCACAGTCATTTTCCCTCCTTTGTTCAAGCCTGGCCATCCACCTATGTCCATAACCCCATGTCCTTCTGCCTCCTGAAGGACCATAACTTGTGCCAACACGACTTCCCGTACCCATCTCCCCATCCACATGTGTCATATCTTGTATTTTCACTCCCTCTTACTGTTTTCACTTCCAGTCCTCTGTTGATTTTCCCCCACTCTTTTCCTCTTCACCCCAGGGGATCCATGGTTAATAAAGTTCTTGACCTTTTGGCTGATTGCTCTGTCACCCTCCTCTATGGGTCACTGCATGAAAAGGCTTGTCATCCTCAACTTTGGGGCTAAATGCGGTAAACCACCTCTCACCCTTTCTCATCACTACTCTCCATCCACCTCCCAGTCACTTTCGTTTGTTTCTTGAAGAACTGAAGACCTGGTCTTCCCATACCTCCCTTTCCTGACTCTTGTCATCGTAACCCTTGGTCAGATCATCTTGGTGGCATCCTAGATGATCTGACCATGAATCTGGCCTCAAAATCATTAGATACCTTCTCAGTGAGTTCTCTGGCACTAAACCACAGCTACTCACTCTCTACCCTCCACCCAGATCCTCGCCCAGCTGGTACTTTTTCACCTCAGAAATTTCAACCTCAGTGTCTTATTCTCTGAACATAGCTATGTATCCTTCCAACTCTTTCATACCCTACTTCTCTGCCACTTTATCTTCATTAAGATGTCATCTCTTGACTTCTTCAATTTCCCAAAGTCGTCTTTACACATGCAAATCTATTCATACCCATCTTCATTTCCTTTCCTCAGAGGATGTGGTATCCATTTTTCCCCGTGTTTAAGGTTAGCCCATTATTTGAACCCCGAATGCCATCTCCTCATGCCTTCTTTGGAACCTTTGCTCTATTAGTATTCCTCTCTCTTCTGTGGTCTTGCATCTCTCTCTGCTCTTTACTGGCTCCATCCCATCAGCCAGTGTCACTGGCTCCTTCCTATCAGCCAAGTGTTTGCAGGTTTCTTCCATCCTAAAAAGTAATTCTCCTGGGTTAAATAAATTAAGGTAAATCTCTGCAATAGAATACTATGCAGTTATCTGAAATACCGATGGCGGAGTATGTATCTCGCATGGAAAGGTGATCACAAAAATAAGTGGAAAAAATATTAAAATAGCTTTATCAAGTGAATTTCTTTTTTATTTTATTTATTTATATATTTTATTTTAAGTGTGGTAAAAAAAAAACACATAACATAAAATTTACCATCTTAGCTATTTTTAAGTATACAGTTCAGGGGTGTTAAGTATATTCACATTGTTGTACAGCCAATCTCCAAAATCTTATCATCTTACAAAACTGAAACTCTGTACCCATTAAACAATAGCTCCCTGTTTCCCCCTCCTCCCCCAGCCCTTGGCCACTGCCATTGACTTATGTCTCTATGAATTTGGCACTCTAGGTACGTCATATAAGTGGACTCATACAGTATTTGTCTTTTTACGATTGGCTTATTTCACTTAGCACAATGTCCTGATGGTTTATCCATGTTGTAGCATGTCAGAATTTTCTCTTTAAGGCTAAATAATATTCCATTGTGAGTATATATCACATTTTAAATGATTTCATTTTTGAAGAAAAATATATTTGTTAGTATAAGTATTATATATAATATATAAACACACATACATATATATAAAAGAGTGTACATGAAAATGTTAACAGTGGTTATCTCTAAACTGTGGGATTTTGAATACTTTTCATCGTCTTTTTCCTGATGTGTACCTTCTACAGTATTTGCAATGAGCAGACTTCCCTGGTGTAAATGCCAAAGGAGGAACCAGACATTCAGCGGCGCTGCGTCAGCTACAGTGTAGTCATCCCTGTGCCAGGCACCTGCCCTCCTCCTCAGCTCATCCTTCACCACTCACTGCCTTACCCATTGTGCTCTGAGCACCACAAAACTCTGGTTCCTGCACGCACAGGGCTTGGATGCCCTGGTTGCCCCGCGCACGCCACCACAGCCGCATGGGAAGCCTCCACGCCCCTGAAGACTCAGCCCAGGGTCATTTCCTCCTTGCTTGCCCTCCCCCTGCCCTCCGTGCTGGGTTAGCTTCCTCCCTTCAAAGCTCCCTAACCCCTGTACCAATCTGGTGCTGCACTTGTTTCCTGATTGTCTGTGAGCGGCCTGGGGGCAGAGGACTGTGTAGTCATCCTTGTATTTGCAGCCCGTAGCGCAGAGACTGGGTAACAAAGCTGGGTAGCTTGGGGAGCCACTGGTTGTTCAGAGGGGCTGGCTCACTGGATGCTCAGAAATGAGGCTGGAAGAGGAAGTGGAAGACCTCCCCCAAGGCCCTTCATTCCTCTACACCCTGCTGCCCCTTGCGTGAGCAGTGTGAAGATGTGAAAATACTTTACATTTTACTAAAAATAAATTAGATATTAAAATTACTTAAAGCACTACGTTTCTATCTTAATTATACTGGTGAACTCTGGCCCCTGTCCTTGGTCACATGGGCCGTGCCTGGTCTCCTGTTGTGTTGGGCTCATAACACACATTTGGTAAATACCTGTTAACCTCCTTAATGACCCTAGTAGCTCCCTGTGATCAAACCTCTCTTCTGTAAATTTAGCTACTTTGACAGGCTGGGATAGGGGTTATTTAGGGGCATGGGAGGCCTTTATTGTCACCCTCCAAGTCATGTGATAGTGACTAGCTACCTACACTACATGTATGGTTGATCCCAATCAGGACCCTTTTGAGAAATAAAAAAGAAGCAAAAAGATCTACTACTGGCATGGCTTGAGTGCTGTGTTTAAGCATCCTGTGGGTAAAAGCAACTAATGAATCCTTGCTGCACTTGATGTTGCCAGTTAAGCCTGGACCAAGAGGGGCTTAAAGTCATATGGTGAGTAATAGTGGTTCACTGTGAAAGCTGTAATGGGCCAAGTGTGGTAAAACAAGTTTTGCAGGCCAGTACACTTAGGTAGTTTGGGACAATTCTCTTACATATAAAAAAGGGATTCTAGGCCTCCTTTAGGGAGCATTAAAAGAGCAGAAGGAAAAATGAAAAATAGTTTTAATTACTGTGGAACTGGATCATTTGGGGGTCACCTTCAGCATCTCAGACCACAAGGATTTATCTTGGTTTTCCTTGAGAACAGTGGCCCAATGTAAGTGATTCACCCAAAGTATCTGAAATATTTTTAGCAAAAATTATTGATGACAGGACATTTAACGTTTGAAATGATAGGTTTTTCAGCTGTTGAAATGATATGTAGTTTATTGGCATAGGTGGTCTGTGCTGTTTGCATCAGAATCACAATAGCTTAGTTTAATGTTTCCCACTTACCGAGATCAGACTCTTTTTGTAGAAGTTTGGTTAGACTAGATAGTCCTGGTTATGATTATTGTTGTTTTGTTTTCTTTCTTTTTTTTAAAATATTCATTTATTTATTTGGTTGCCCTGGGTCTTAGTTGCAGCAGGCGGGTTCCTTAGTTGCGGCTCGCAGACTCCTTAGTTGTGGCTCTCAGGCTCCTTAGTTGTGGCATGCGAACTCTTAGTTGCAGCATGCACGTGGGATCTAGTTCCCTGACCAGGGATCGAACCTGGGCCCCCTGCATTGGGAGTGCGGAGTCTTAACCACTGCGCCACCAGGGAAGTCCCTGTTTTGTTTTCTTTTCTTTTTCCCAGTAGGCCAGAAAAGGAAGTAGCAACATTACTCAGAATAAGAATTAGACTTGGAGATGTAAATGTCAGCATTTAAGCCCTGGCCTGACCACCCTCTAGCTGGCTGTGTGCTTGAATAAGTTATTTAATTTATGGAAGCTTAGAGTTTCTGTTGTTCATCAGTAAAATGTGGGTTTGTCTGTCTTGCTTACTAGACTGTAAGCTTCTTCAGAGTAGGGGTGGTGTGGCTCATCCATCATTGGAAACTCGAGACATGGGATGAGGCCTGGCAGGTAAGAACTCTATAAATATTTGTCTGGTAAAGCAGATTCATCTTCCTTACTTTGTAGGTTGTTTGAAAGAGCAGGTAGGATGAGCAGCAGTAGAGTATAGTGCTCAGAGTTCAGCCTCTGGGTCCCAGTCCTGGCTCCAGCAAGTGATGGTGGGTGAGTAACTATACTCTGGGCATCTGTGAAAGTGGATGGTGGTACCTACCTCCTAGGGTTGTATTAGATGTGCCTGTGCACAGTAATTGCTATATACATACCAACTATTGATGTGACATGTGAATGGGTTTTAAAAAGTGCTATTCACATAAAGGTAGTGCTATTCACATAAAGGTAGTACTTTTCAATGATGTCTTACCAAGTGTTGGACACACTGTGAAACACTTCCAGTACTGGGTCTTTTCTTATCTTAACTAGTGGTAATTCAGTTCCATTTCACATTTTCTAAAGCCCTCTTACAGTGTCTTTCACCTGGACCCTTTTAGTGACACCCATGACCACCTGAATGCAAAGTATAAGTTCAGAGAAGGCCTGACCTTGGCTGTCCTGGCCTGGCACTGCTGCCTGCTCTCTTTTTCCACTGTTTGCTATGTAGAAATAACTCTGGTCAATTCCCAGGCAGTAAAGATTGTTAAGATTATGCTAAATAATTCTGATTTCATATGTGCAGACACTGTAGTAGTTTCCACTCTGGTTTCCCTGCCTCCTGCCTCTTGGCCACTAGAGCCTCATGTGCGCAGTGCTGTCTGCCTCATCTTGCCGTTATTTCACTCTGGTAAGGTCTCCCCAGCCCAGGAACCCTCTTGAGATAGTATCTTATTATAGGACCAAATCCAAGCTACCAGTGTTGCCTTTCAAGGCCATGCATAATCTGAGCCCTTTTTAAAAAAAATTTCTTTATTTTATTTATTTATTTTTGGCTGTGTTGGGTCTTCGTTGCTGTGCATGGGCTTTCTCTAGTTGAGGCGAGCGGGGGCTACTCTTCGCTGTGGTGCGCGGGCTTATTGCTGTGGCTTCTCTTGTTGCGGAGCATGGGCTCTAGGCGCGCGGGCTCAGTAGTTGTGGCTCGCGGGCTCTAGAGCGCAGGCTCAGTAGTTGTGGCGCATGGGCTTAGTTGCTCCGTGGCATATGGGATCTTCCCGGCTCAGGGCTCAAACCCGTGTCCCCTGCATTGGCAGGCGGATTCTTAACCACTGCACCACCAGGGAGGTCCCTTCTGAGCCCATTTTATCTGTCCATGTTTTACTTCCAATTCCTCTCTAATGTAGACTTTTACTGCCCACTCACTGGGGTGTAGTCTTGTCTTTCTTTCATTTTCATGATTCCCCACACTGAAATGACCTCCCTGCCCATTCTATTTATTTACATTTTCCCATGGATTTAAGGCCCCCCTTTTTCATAAACCCTGTCTCTTGCTGAACATTAATTGGCTTCTCCTGTATTTTTACATTTGGTTATATTTAATATAGAGCTTTCTTAGGTGCCATTTTGAAAATTAGTATCTTCTCATTAATGACTCAGATGTTAACTTGATAATATTAAAATTATTATAAGCTTACCAGTTACACATTCAGAAAAATTGTACTAGTTTCTTAGTAGTGTAAGTTTTAAAAAATTTAACTTTTTCCTCTTGGCAGCTGTAATTACACCGCACTGCCTATAAATAAAGCCCTGGAGTCCAGACCATATGCAGTAAAACAAAATAATATAGTTGAGCAAGGCAGGGCTACTATTGCTAGTATGGGACTCATAAGTCTCTATTTCTTGACTTTTATAATACATGAGACTTTGGCTGTTTCCGTATATCAACATTTCTTCACTATTAAACCATGGATAGGCGATAGAATGAAGAGCCAGAACTCTGATATCATTTAAGTACATAGTAAGAATTCAATAACTGTTGTGGACAGATTAGTTTGTGGTTTATTTTTGGCTCCTCAATGATTTGGTCTGATTTGTACATGTCAATTCACTTTTCTGTACTAATTTAGTAGATCCTCTAAAATATTAGAATTTTATTAAACTTAAGATATAATGGACTTCCCTGGTAGCGCAGTGGTTAAGAATCCGCGTGCCAATGCAGGGGACACGGGTTTGAGCCCTGGTCCAGGAAGACCCCACATGCCGTCGAGCAAGTAAGCCCATGCGCCACAACTACTGAGCCTGTGCTCTAGAGCCCGCGAGCCACGGCTACTGAGCCCTTGCGCCACAACTTCTGAAGCCCACGCGCCTAGAGCCCATGCTCCGCAACAAGAGAAGCCACCGCAATGAGAAGCCCGTGCACCGCAACGAAGAGGAGCCCCCGCTTGCCACAACTAGAGAAAGCCCGCGTGCAGCAACGAAGACCCAACGCAGCCAAAAATAAATAAATAAATAATAAAATAAAAGATATAATGAAATAAAATTCTATTGGTAGAGTACAAACATACTACATATGTCATGAGAATCAGCTTCATCTTCCTTCCTTTCTTCCTCCCTCTCTTCCTTCTTTTTCTTCTTTTCTTTCACATCAATGGGCATCTGAAATGCAGAGAGCATTGGGCTAGAAGGAGCTGTGTGAACAAGTGGATGAGTAAAACATTGCCTTCTCCCACTAAGAAGTCACAGCCTAACACTGGAGACACATGTGAATAACTATGGTCTAACGATAATATGAAATTCAATTAAATAAGCATAAATAATTGCATACTCATACTGGGTAAATACAGAAAAAGAAGGCGAGGCTTAGAAAGTACAATGTATAAGCATAGTAAATCACACTTAGTAAGTTTCCAGTATGAGCTAAGCTCTGTGCTAGGTCATAATTATTTTACTATATCCTCACAACAAATATTTGAGGTAGGTATTTTAATTTACTTTTCAGAAATAAATAAATGGGAGCACACTGTGAAAGAGGCAGAGCTGTGATTCAAATCTAGCCCACTATTTTACTATACCAGTCTGTCTTTATGCCAGTATAAAAGTAAAGTTTAATATGTAAATAAGAAGGTTTTGATGGGTACTTCAAAATAACCACAAAGCTTTGCAGAGGTGGCATTTCCCCAGAGGAAATTAGCCAGGACAAAAGGGAATAAAGTACATAACATATAATGCACAAGGGGAAAAAAAAAACCCTTTAAAGAAAATACCCTTCTGTTTTGAAGCCTCCCAAGTAATGAATGGTAATCTCTTCTTTATTAATTTGACCACTAAAAGAACAGGTAGAGATATTGAATGATTATTTTGTGAATCTTCAAATAAAACTAACTTTCTTTTAGGGTTATTACATAGATTGCAAAGGGGACTTAGGCACAATTTTTATATGTAGTTATGTATTACAGCAGTTATTCCAGATGAACGTTAAAAACACTGTCAAATTCCAAATTAATCCCCTTGAGTTTAATCCCCTGTTGAATTCTTTGATATCTCTAAATTAATTTGGCGAGAGTGGCTTTCTTCACAGCATTCTAATTAATCCTCCAGGAGCATTTATTCAAGTTTTTTTGTGTCTCTCAGAGTTTTGTGGGTTTTTTCATGTACATTTTTCATTACGGATAGTCCTAGATATTTCATGGGTTTTGTTGCTATTGTAAATCTATTATGTTTCTATTTTTTTCCTGTATAATTAAAAACTGTTTGAATTTTCATCTTTTATCCAACCCTTTATATGAACACTCATTAATTCCAATAATATTTTAATCATCTCTGGTCTTACTGTTGCAGATAATAATTCCATTTCTGTATTTCTTATAACTAGACACCTTATTTCTGTTTCTTTTTTATTGAATTGGTAAAACCTGCCCGAACAGTGTTAATAGCTGTTAAAAAAAAAAATTCAACTGAGTAAAATTTAAAGATCTTACTGGCTTTATTTAACAACTCGTGAATCGGGGAGCATCCCATCTAGCAGATAGAAAGGAGTTCCGAGAAGCCGTAGAAAATGGAAGACTTTTATAGTCAGAAGGAGGTGGGGCAAGGAATTTATTCTAGCAAAGAGTGGATTTTTTTCAGGCAGTATCCCCTTCCTTTAGGGGAAGACAGGGGTCTCTCAAGCAGATTACCTCATTAGTGCTGACCAAGTAATTTCAGACCGACTGGTTACATCCTGGGAGAGGCTAAAACAAGAGTTAGGTTAGGTATTAACTCTTGGTTTGGTGATGCGGGGCTTAGTACCAGTGACTCCATTTGGGGGCTGTTGTCTCATTTAACATAATCATGGTAATCTATTCATTCATCTTAGTTTCGTTTAATCAGAAAGCTCTCTTTTTACACCAAAAAAATGATATTGGCTGATGGTAATAATGAGAGATACTTATTACAAAACCCTTCTATTCCTAGTTTCCCAGATATTTTGCAAGGAATGAGCACTGAATTTGGTCAAATGCCTTTTCAACATCCTCGTAGGGTTTCTTTTATTTGACTTATTATTGCGTTATCTTAATAATAATAATTATATATTTCCTGGGATAAACTCTCCTATGCCATGGTTTATTTTTCTTTTAGTATACTGTTGACTTTATGTGCTGTTTTCTATTTAGGACTTCTTACTCATGTTATTCATCAGCATTATTCATACTCATAAGTATGCATATTATATACAGTTGCATTTGGAGATCACATTGTACATATGCTTTTGTATCCTGAATTTTTTACTTATATACCATAGCATTTTCCTATGGCATTAGAAATTCTTCAAAACATATTTCAATGTCTGTACAATATATTATGGGTTATTTTAACTTCCTTAATCTTCCTGTTTTTTTATTTGCTTCAAGTTTTTCTAATTTTTTACTGCTATAAATAATGCAGGGATGAACATCTTTATATATAAAAGTTTGTTCATATTGCTGATTATTTCTGTAGTGTACTAGTTTCCAAGGGCTACCACAACAGATTACACAAACTTAGTAGCTTAACACAGCAGAAGTTTATTCTCTCATAGTTCTGGAGGCCAGAAATTCAAAACCAAGGTGTTGGCAGGGCCATGCTCCCTCTGAAGGCTCTGTAGGGAGAGGGAGAATGATTCCTTGCTTCTTCCATCTTCTGGTGGCTCCTGGCATTCCTTGGATTGTGGCAACATCACTCCAATCTCTGCCTGTCTTCACATGGCCTTTTTCTCTATGTGT
The DNA here is from genome assembly GCF_002837175.3 of Physeter macrocephalus. Taxonomy (NCBI): domain Eukaryota; kingdom Metazoa; phylum Chordata; class Mammalia; order Artiodactyla; family Physeteridae; genus Physeter; species Physeter macrocephalus. The sequence continues at coordinate 72,513,916 of NC_041220.1, read as the reverse complement.
GTCTCTCTGTGTCCTCTCCTTTTCTTATAAGGACACCAGTCATTGAATTTAGGGCCTACCTTAAACCCATGATTATTTCTTTTAAGATACCTTGTTATTTATATCTGCATAGGCCCTGTTTTCAAATAAGGTTACGTTCACAGGTAACGAGGGGTAGGACTTGGACGTATCTTACTTGAGAGGGATAATATTTAACCCACTACACTTTCTGTGAATAGAAATACAAAGGCAAAGGATAGGAACCTTCTTAGCCTTTTGATACGTATTACCAAATTGTTTTCCCAAATGTGTAAAATGGCCTGGTTCATCAGCCATGTAAAGAGCACTCGTTTATCTACATCTTCACCTGTATTAAGTATTTTTTTAAACAAATGTTTATTGAGTTCTCACTTTGTGCCCACATTGTTTATCTAAAAATCGCCATGTGCGTCTTCTTTTTTTTTTTTGGCCACTCCACGGCATGTGAGATCTAGTTCCCCAACCAGGGATTGAACCCGCACCCCACTGTATTGGAAATGCAGAGTCTTAACCACTGGACCGCCAGGGAAGTCCCTAAGTATTACCATTTAAAGAAAAAAACTTTGTCTTTTGGATAGAGTAAAAATGGAAACTGATTTTTAAAATTTCATTTCATCAATTGCTCATAAAGTTGACAATATTCTGTGTACTTAATATGAACATTCGTTTTTCTGTAAAATCTTTGTTCATGTCTTTTGCCCATTTTTCTTTTGATGCATTTGTTGTTTTCTTATTGATACAGTCATTATATATGAAGAATATTATCCCTTTGTTGTATTGCTTATAAATGTTTTCCCAGTTTGTCATTTACCTTTTAATTTTACAGAAGTTTAGCCTTATGTGGTCAAGGATATCGATATTTTCTTTGTGGTCTCTTCCTTTGTTTCCGAACTTCAGAAAATGCTTCCCTATCCAGACATTAGCTGAATATTAGCTAATGTTTAATTAATATTAGCTAAGATTTCTAGCCATGTTATAGTTTCAAGTTTTATATTTTACTCTTTATTTCACCTGGATTAGGTGTATGATATGAGATAAGGATCTAAATAGATGGAGTTTTTTCCCCCATTTTATTTTTATTTATTTATTTATTTATTTTTAACATCTTTATCGGAGTATAACTGTTTTACAATGGTGTGTTAGTTTCTGCTTTATAACAAAGTGAATCAGTTATACATATACATATGTTCCCATATCTCTTCCCTCTTGCGTCTCCCTCCCTCCCACCCTCCCTATCCCACCCCTCTAGGTGGTCACCAAGCACCGAGCTGATCTCCCTGTGCTATGCGGCTGCTTCCCACTAGCTCTCTATTTCACATTTTTGCCCCATTTTAAAGTTGATTTTCCCAGCACATGTATTAAATAATTTGTGTATCCCCCGTTAATTCCTTAAAAGCTGTGGTTCTCAGCCAGAGGTGATTTTTGCCTCCCAGGGACATTTGACAATGTTGGGAAACCTTTTTGGTTGTCATAGCAGGAATGGGAGTGCTACGGCCATCTAGTGGGTAGAGGTGGAGTTGATGCTAAACATCTTAGGATGCATAGGGCAGCCCCCTCACAACAAAGATTTATCCAGCTCAAAAGGTCAGTGGTGCCACTATTGAGAACCTTTAAAATTAAAGTGTATATTAGACTCGTAGACCTTTTTGCCCATATTCGATATTCGATGTTGTTAAATATATAACCATGCTGCTACCACTGCAGAACCTACTACACAGAGTTGCCCATGTGAGAAATAGCTCAGTCTCAGGTTGGTACCTACATTTCCTGGGGCCTTCCTTTTTTTTTTTTTTTTTTTCCCCCCAACTCAGAGGCCCTTTCTGATGTTTTTTTTACATGTTTTTACATATGGAACGCATCACCTGACTGGGAATTGCATAGCCTCTCCCTGTTCTGGTTTCCTGGCACCTCTGAGATGTACTGTATTTTAAATTTTTAAAACTTCCTATCTTCCTGATGCCTCAACGTCCCCACAAACAGGCTGTGGACACCCTGCCCAGATGACCATGTGAGTGTGGTAGGCTGGTCCTGCCACAGGTTGCCCTCTGGACCTCCCCTGATTGTGATCTCATGACGTTCAAACATGCCAATGAAACCCCCTGGCACATTCTGCATGTGCACTTTCCCCTGACCCCCGGTAGAGGCACTGCCCCGGGCCCCTCACTTTCTCGGCTCCCACCTGCCTGGTTGAGCGGTCCCAGGCACTCCTCCCATGTGGTCCCCTGCGGGTCCCGCAGCGCCTCCCTCTTCTAGGGCCTGTGCATATAATCAAGCTCTTTCACTTTCATACTCCTCTCCCCGGTGTTATTTCCGTGTCTGCTTCAGACCGATCGTCCATAAACAAAAACCACCCCAACCAACATTTTAAGTAACATAATTACTCCTTGCAACACAATTGGCGAGGAGGATGGGGTGATCTAAGTCACGGACTGCTCGTGGCTGGTGACTGGGCTGCGGCGCCTGGGCTTCAGCATTTGGAAGGCTCTGTGTCTTGGCGTTCAAGCGCGCTGCCTTGTGTCGCCCCTCCGAGTGCCGCCAAGACTCCCCACCCTAAAGGGCGGACCTTGCCTCAAGCCCAGTAGAACTTCCCGGGACCCCATTTCCCAGCCGTGAGCCTCACAGGAGGGGTCAGGTCGTCCTGGGGCTGCCCGGACACAGAGCCGCTGGGCAGCTTGCCTGTCACTTCGCCTGCAGTCCCGGAGCTTGGACTAACTAGGGAAGAACCCCTGTCTGTGTCTTGGTTAAGGCACCGCAGAGTGGCGCCAAGCGCTGAGCGTTAGCGCCCAAAACGGAGGGGTCGGTGTGTCCCGGAGTAAGCCGGGCTCGTGACCCGGTCCACACCGCCCTTGTGACTTTGAGTGACACCGTGGAGGAGGAGGACTGCTCCTTTCCCATTCAGTGTCGGGAGATCCCCGCCTCGGAGTGTCGGCCGTGGGGTCCTGTAAGGGTCAGTGCTGCTGGGGTTGGCGACCCCTTGTCTGCTGCATCCCTTGTCTGCTGCATCCCTCTTGTCTGCTGCATCCCCCTTGTCTGCTGCATCCCCCTTGTCTGCTGCATCCCTTGTCTGCTGCATCCCTCTTGCGAATCCCAAGCCCCTGGGTTATCAGGGATCCCATCTATGCAGATGGGTGGCTCAATTAAAAACAAAAAAGATGGGGGAGTGGTGAGGGGGAGGAGCACATTAATCCTGCTCCCCCAAAACACCTGAGGCAGTTTCTCGGTTTGCGTGAGGTGACAAATCTCCCGGTCAATTTTAGCGCTACTGACACGCTAATAGTCTCCTTAGAATTAAATTGTCACGAAACAAAGAATTTAGAAGACAGAGTTGAGGCCCTGTTGATCTCCTACTTGGAGACCCCAGCCCCTCTAGAGGGAGGTTGAAGGGGACCCTCTAGAGAGGGAGTCTCCTGCCCCCTCCCTCACAACAGCTGTCACTGGGGGCCACCAGGAATTTGTCCAAAGAAAGGAGAAAAAATTAGCTGCCTAGAGATACAAAACACTCAAAAAGACTTTTAACAAAACAGAGAAAAAGAAGGGTTGGTGGGGGGCTGTCCCAGAGAGAGGCGTCTGCCTAGAGTTAAGGTGGTCCTTCCTCTTCGCCTTTCCCTTTTATTAAAACTAAAGACCACTGCTTTCAGGTGGCTAAATGAATAAACCCGCTGGGTAGAGAAACTGCCACTTTTTGTGGCTACAAGCCCAAGGATAAAGAAAGGAAGGGAGGAACTGTAAACCTTATGAACCCAGCAAAGACCAGGTGTAGCAAACATATTCCTAGTCCTGGATTACTTGCTGATTAAACCAACAATGACAACAACAAAACCCTAAATAGAGGAAAAATAATAAATAACAGGTAATTAAATAAATTATATATGTATATGTGTATATATAACTAAGTTAAAACAAGGGTCCCTATTTGATCCAATTGGAAATCCAAAATTTATGTACAATTTTTTGTATACTGAAGAATATCTGTAACAAAAAGATGGAAAGGGTGCTGGTTGGCATTTGTGCCTTGGCAACCTAGAGGTTTAACATTTGCTAAAATGCACCAGCTGACAAAACTTCCTGAACCTAATGATAAGACTGGGGCTCAAATTAGAGTTATACCTGGGCATCCCAGTAAATTTAAACATTGTGCCACCTATAACCTTAAAAAGGTAACTAAATATCAGTATCAAAGAGAGGAAAATATAGGTATATGTCACACTTTAACTATAGCCTTGAACTGTAACCCATTGCACTTTAACTCAATTTAACTGTAATCCCTTGCCCTAAAATATTCCATATTAGCCATAGATGCTCTAATATCATGAATAATAAATTAAAATCAATGTAAGTTTTGGGCATTTACAAATTGGCTTGATAAGTGGAACCCTATGTATCCCAGTTAAAATAGTTAATATGGCCCAAAATAAATTAAGACCTTCAAAGATGAAAACTTATTGTACAAAACCCAATAAGTGAAGGAATGATTATCCCCCCTGCTTCTCTATTTGACAGCCCAATTTTGTCTGTTCTTAAATCTGAAGGATAAATAAGTGAAGGTGCCTTGTGATGGAGTAGTACAACCTTGATGCTGTGGTCCCATCCATCAAGGCCCCAATACCCAGTACCCAATGTTATTGAAATGACTGATTCTCTTCAATTAATAACAAGGAAAAACTTTGCTCTTATAGATTGGCTGACATGTCCCAGTCAGTGCCTATTTCAACAGCCTCTCAGCTGCAGTTTGCCCCCACCTCCAAAGGGACACGATACACCTGTACCATGGGGTACCTCAGCTTTGCCATCACACACAGTCTTTGCAGACAAGATCTTGATTACCTTCACCTTTCTCCAGGAGCCCAGGTATGACAGCACATTGATAACAGCCTCCTCCAAGGACATTCGTAGGACACACATTAGTGTGTGTTAATAACTAAACATCATTTAGTCCTTTTTGGATTCTGGTGACAACATGTTTCTCATGTATGAATTTTGCTTACAAATTGAAATCTACAGGCACTCCTGTTAGTGTCTTCAAAAACTTCCCTATAAAGCAACCTAACTGTCCATCAACAGATGAATGGATAAAGAAGATGTGGCACATATATACAATGGAATATTACTCAGCCATAAAAAGAAATGAAACTGAGTTATTTGTAATGAGGTGGATAGACCTGGAGTCTGTCATACAGAGTGAAGTAAGTCAGAAGGAGAAAAACAAATACCGTATGCTAACACATATATATGGAATCTAAGAAAAAAAAATGTCATGAAGAGATTAGTGGTAGGACAGGAATAAAACACAGACCTACTAGAGCATGGACTTGAGGACATGGGGAGGGGGAAGGGTAAGCTGTGACGAAGTGAGAGAGTGGCAGGGACATATATACACTATTGTAAAACAGTTATACTCCAATAAAGATGTTAAAAAAAAATTGCAAATCAAAAAAAAAAAAAAAAAAACTTCCCTATAGAGGCTTTGGCAACCTCTTCTCATGCCTCCTGGAGTCTCTGGACCACTTATAATAGCCATTGGTTGCCCCAGGGCTTCTGATGCAAGAAACTGCCCCTTGGTCTCGTGCTATACACCATTAAAACAAGTGACTGGCTACTTTCCTGAGCTTTCCTGGAAATAGAGGTTCTCACAGACCCTGAGCCTGTGACCCTCCATACCCAGCTGTCCCTTATGCTTTGGATCATAAAAATGACACCTCACAAGCTCAGCATGGCTACCAAGGCCTCCTTAAGACAAGATGGAGCCAAACCTGGATCCTCTGGTGTATTCCACCTGCAGGAGGGGGTGGCTTCCCTTGTCCTCAGTCCCTTGCAAGATGCCAAGGTGCTGGAGGAGGTCACCTCTCCCCCAGAACACTTGGCTACCTGGTGAGCATCTTTGGATTAACTGAGCAAAGAGCAGTAGGAATTCATGTACTGTACAGGTAGCACTGCTAACCATCATACATGATGGAGCTCGGTGGAATGTCGCTACTTTCCACCCCTGAGCCAGATTGTCCCTGATAAAGGATGGGATCCAAGAAACAACATACTCAGCCAAATTCCAGGCAGTCATCTCAGTGTCTGGAAGCCCTGGCCAACAATGACCCCATTTCATATTTATTATAAACTGTTGGGCCATTGCCTAAAAATTATCCCCTTCAGGGTACAATATTTTAGAACTCTCTTGCCTCACAGGTACCCAAAATATAAATTACAATTGCACATGCCTCTGCATATACTAAGGCCACAGTACAAGGCTTTGCCAGGTCACTCCTTATTCCCTTCAGACATTTTCACTTTTCAAAATACACAAGACTGGACTCTAGGAAGAGGTAGCCCACAGAACTTTTATGTCCCTGATAGGTCGGTCCCAAATAACCAATTTAATGGAGAGACATATGGTCTCTCAAACAACCCCTTTTCAAATTCTAGTACAACAAATAGTAAACGCTAAAGTTCTCTATCTTGCCCCAAGCCTTAACTTATTTTTATAAATTTTCAATCTTACCTCTCATCCCTTAGAGCTGGGGATCAGGTCAAGGGCATATACTTTCCTAGGACTCATTAACCACAGATTGTTCCACAGGCTGGGCAGCTGCTCATCTGATACAGGACCCATATGAACCAAAACTTCCACCAAAACTAAAACAAAAACCTGTCAGATGCAGCTGCACACCATTCTGTTGACTGTTGGTCTTATTACTACTGGTCTGGGTGTTTTCATTGGTTTACAATCTGGAAGCCCACAACAACTCGAGTGGGTACCAGTTTGGAAAGGATCCCCCAATCCCGCATCCCAGACCACATTGCCCTGGCCCAGAATCTCAGGGCCGGAGATGATATCGCTCCAACCCCCAGACCTTGCCATTGGAGATGACTTCACCCCCTGTGCCTGAGGTATCTTCACCTCTTACACTAAAACCTCCACCCAGGGACACCCATGGACCACCTCTCCTATGGCACAAAGTGGACACGGGACATTCTTGCTTTTCTTCCTGAGCCTGCAGTCCGCTTAGCCCACAATTCTAGTATGCTCCTTGCTCTCTGCCAAAACATACACCCTATGCTTCCTTGCCTAAAGGGAAATCAGATAGAGGTTACTAAAATTAATGGAGATTATTGCTTTCTCCAGGAGGCACCTGTCTTATGTCAGCCAACCCTTTGACTTCCTGGGGAGAAGACCACCCACTCCCTGATGCCTTTTCCTATACTGCCCTCACCCAGTTTGCCACCACAGTCTCTTGCCTTTGGTCTCTGACCATGACCACCATAACCACTCTAACCCCCTTGGTTAAACACCACACCACATTCTCACCAGTACATTGTGCTCTCAATAGTGGCACCTTCAGGTACTATTGTGGCCCAGACTCCTAGGCACAGCACCTTATATATTTTTTTCCTGTTGGCTCCCGCATCTTTTCCCTAATGAAACCATACCCCAGGGTGCAACGGTTACACTAGGGTTTCCCAGTTCTTTATCCGCCAGGTGCTTCCCGCTTCTGTCAACCCAAGGACAATATTTATTCCCGTCCCAGTAAGACTTGCCATAGACCTCAGGAGCAGCCAGCATTGGCACCAGTATAGCCTTTCTCAAACAAAATCAAATCATAACTGCCAACCAGCGCCTCTCCGTGGCCCTTTCAGATCAATCAGAGGCTGGACAAAATATTGTCCCTTCTGCAACAAGCCCATGAGTCTCTAACCCACATGGTGATGTATAACAGGCTGGCTCTTGACTACTTACTAGCCAGGGAGGGAGGGGTTTGTGCCATTCAGGGTGTGTTCCCCCAAACCCTGGAGCTGGTGTATTACATTAAGAATATGCAGGGCTTCCCTGGTGGCGCAGTGGTTGAGAGTCCGCCTGCCGATGCAGGGGAAACGGGTTCGTGCCCCGGTCTGGGAAGATCCCACATGCCGCCGAGCGGCTGGGCCCGTGAGCCATGGCCGCTGAGCCTGCGCGTCCGGAGCCTGTGCTCCGCAACAGGAGAGGCCGCAGCAGTGAGAGGCCCACGTACCGAAAAAAAAAAAAAAAAAAAAAAAACATGCAGATCATGACCAGCTGAAAGAGGAGGCACGAGCCATCCACACTGGGTCGGCAGGTGGCTCCCTCAGCATCCGAGCTCCCACTTTGCGGAAGTGAAAACCTAGGTCCTTTTGTTTGAAGGCACAGTTTTAATACAATCACACAAACCAAGTTAAGTTACAAGATTTATTACTTACAGATCCCAGAAATGGGGGTGCGCAATGAGCCGGGGGAAGGGCAGCCCTCCATCAGGGGGAGCAGAAAATAGAGAGCAGGGTAGCGAGCATCTGTGACCTATAAGGCAGTTGGGTCTGAGGTCACTAACTTTTCTGGGGCTCAACTCTAAATGGTTATTTTTTAAAAAATTTTATTTATTTTTGGCTGCACTGGGTCTTTGTTGCTGCATGTGGGCTCTTCTCTAGTTGCGGCATGCGGGGGCTACTCTTCATTGGGGTGTGCGGGCTTCTCATTGCAGTGGCTTCTCTTATTGTGGAGCGTGGGCTGTAGGCACACGGGCTTCAGTAGTTGTGGTACGTGGGGCTCAGTAGTTGTGGCTCACAGACCCCAGAGCGCAGGCTCAGCGGCCATGGCTTACGGGCCCAGCCGCTCCGCAGCATGTGGGATCTTCCCGGACCGGGGCTCGAACCCACGTCCCCTGCATTAGCAGGCGGACTCCCAACCACCCTGCCACCAGGGAAGCCCTAAATGGTTATTTTTAAAGGTGCCCCAGGAAAATCAAAGCAGGAACTTGAAGCAGGAATTCTAAGTTCAGGTCCTTGTCTGAATGTCCAGACTCTGGGTGTGAGCAGGGTTATACTGTAAAATGCCTAGTATATAAAATATACTATAAAATGCCTAGGCAGCAACTCAGAATAGCTGTTTTCTCATCACACAGGGTACTTCCTGCTGTACAACATTATTAACTCTGCACAGGTACAGGCCAAACTACAAGGAATGGGCCAAGAGGTAAAGATCTCTCATACCAGCCAACATCTTCCAACAGATTCACTTAAAATCAGAGATGCTTGGCCTGTTCTCTTCTTGCCTGTTGCCCACAAAGTGGGGTGCCTAGTTGTGCGACTGGGTTCCAAACTCTTGTCAGATGCTTAATAGGACTCTTCCTAATTGTCACCTATATCAAAGTTTCCCTTCCATGGCTAAGTCAAGCTGTCCCACTCACCTTTAACATCTCCACAACCCAGGGAGCAAGTGTCATCCAACCCACTTAGTATTGTCAGTGATGTGGAGGCATCACAGGGCCAATTGTATTCTAAATTTTTAAAACTTCATATTTTCCTATTGCCTCAACATCCCCACAAACAGGCTGTGTGTACCCTGCCCAGGTGATCAAGTTAGTGTGATAGGCTAGTTCCTACCGCAAGTTTCCCTTCTTGACCTCCCCTGATTGTGACCTAGTGACATTCAAAAGCACCAATGAAATCCCTTCCTGTCTTTTGCTTGTGTACACAACCCGAGCCCCGTGAAGGCACCTGACTATGGATTCTTTCTCTCTTTCCCTCTCTCTGCTCCCCATCCTGCTTGACTGAACCCCCTCACTGCCTGCTGGTCCCTCCTTCCATGTGGTCCCCTGCCATGCCTCTCCCTTCTAGGACCTGTGAGTCTAATCCATCTCTTGCACTTTCATACACCTCCCCATGGTGTTAAACCAGGTCCGCACCAGACTGATCATCAACAAAAACCCATTTTAAGTGACGTAATTATTCCTTACAACACATGTACCTGTGGCGTCCCCAGCCAAATTACTTCTGGTGCATATAGCCTCAGATCATTCCAAACAAAGCCTCCAAAGTGGGTGAAAAAAGATGCAGCAGTTTTCTGGTGACGTAATAACACAGAGAAACAATTATACTTCTGTAACTTAATGTAGGAATTTCTCTTGGGACTACTGTTCAGTTGATTTGTTTGCTGTTATTTTGCGAAAGACCACATTATGTTTATTACTGAAGTTTTTGATGTTCCTTACGTGTATACTTTAAGTTTATAATATACTTTAACATATGTTAGGGCAGCCCCCTTCTTGGTTCTCATTCCAGATGAAGTTGGAGTCTTGTCTTTTATGAAACCTACATAAAACTGTGGTTGGTAAACTGTAATGTGTATTAGAATCACTTGGGGAACTTGGTAAGAAGACAATTTCCTTCAAAACCTACCTTCCCCCTCTTGTGGTTCTGTGAAGTCTGTGCTCAGCCCAGGAATATGAATTTTAATAAGCGTCTGAGGGGTTTTTAAGGCAGTAATCCCTAGACCCCATTTAGAGATACGTTGCTGTGAGTAATTTGCACAGAACTGACAACTTCTTACTGTCTCTCCATTTATTTAGGTCTTCTTTTTATCTTTTAGCAAAGTTTTGCCTCCACATATTACATCCTGCACATTGTGAATGGAGTTTTTTTTCCTGTTATATCTTGAATTGCTATTGCTAGTACACAGGAAAGCTATTGATTTTTAGATGTTTGTTTTGTATCCAGCCACTTTGCTGAGTTCTTTTGTTAAGTCTAATAGTTTTTCAGTTAAACCTTTTATGAGGATGAGGGGAAGGCGAGATTGGTAAACCAGCCCGGCACCTGGGAACGCTTGATTTTTACTTCCTCCCTTACAACCGTATGTTTATTATAGCCCATTATATCTAGTTTATGTGTCACTGCATTGTCCAGAGCTTCCAGAACACTGTTAAATAAACACTCATAGGATTCACCCTTAATTTATTCCTATTTTAAGGGGAATGCCTCTATTATGGTTTCATGGTTTAGGATAGTCATGGTTCTGACTATTGCTTTTCCATAGACCTTTTACAAATTATGTTAAGGAAATAGCCTTCTATTCCTACACTTCTTTTTTTTTTTTTTTTCCGGTACGCGGGCCTCTCACTGTCGTGGCCTCTCCCATTCCGCGGCATGTGGGATCTTCCCTGACCGGGGCACGAACCCGTGTCCCCTGCATCGGCAGGCGGACTCTCAACCACTGCGCCACCAGGGAAGCCCTCCTACACTTCTTAAAGCTGCCTTAAAAAAAAAAATAAGAAATGGGTGTAGAATACGTAGGAAGGAAAAATTCTTTTTCGTTCTACCCTCCTAGGTCTCCAGCTGGGGCCTTATAAATTGGACTGACAAAAGACAGATGAACAAGAGAAAACAAACAAGTTTATTAGCATGTGCATCCCGCTTACACCTGGGAGCCCCCAGAGATGAGTAACTCAAAAGGGTAGTTAGGGTCTTCCCTGGTGGTGCAGTGGTTGAGAATCCACCTGCCAATGCAGGGGACACGGGTTTGAGCCCTGGTCTGGGATGATCCCACCTGCCTCAGAGCAACTAAGCTCCTGAGCCACAACTACTGAGCCTGCGCTCTAGAGCCCGCGAGCCACAACTGCTGAAGCCCGTACGCCTAGAGACCGTGCTCCGCAACAAGAGAAGCTGCCGCAATGAGAAGCCCGCGCACCGCAACGAAGAGTAGTCCCCGCTCGCCACAACTAGGGAAAGCCTGCACACAGCAACGAAGACCCAGCACAGCCAAAAATAAATAAATAAAATAAAATAATTTTTTTTTTAAAAAGGTGGTTAGGATTTGGGGCCTAATATATTGTTGTATGTCAATTATACCTCAAATAATAAAAAGAATTTGGGATATATACATAACTTCCTAGGGGAGGGGGAGAAGGGGATCTTAGGGAAAAGCAAATGATTTTTCCTAAGGAAAAATCCTTAGGGAATGGGCCCTTCCTTGCGAGAAGAGACGGTATGACAATATCTGACTTTTCTTCTGTGCAAAGAGATTAGAGTTGCTTCTGAAGGGATTTAGAACAACTGAGTTCCTTTGGGGAAGCTCTTCTTTTAGGCAGATGAGGGATTTCAGGAACTACAACACCTTTACTTCAAAATAGTTCCTTATCAAAGGGGCATGTTTTGGGGTAGCATATCCTGATCCCCTCAATTCTCACACAGTGCCTTTTCAGTGTCTATTTAAGTGATAATTTTTTTACTTTTTAAAAAAAATGTATGTTAATAAAATTCCCAACCCATCCTCACACTTCTGAAATAATTCATATACCTAGTTGTAGCTTATTCTTTTCGTACAGTCTGAATTTTATTCCTTACAAAAGCAATCTCTCCAACTGTGAGAATTTTAGTTCTAAAAAAGTAGCTTGCCTGGCAAAACTACAGTTGTCAAAACCAATATTTTAAAGGAGACTGAGGTAAGGAACCAACTTCAATTTTGAATATGGAACTGAATTCAGTAAAGGGAAAGTTCTAGGTGGTAACCTCTTCCGACACAAACCAAATCTGTTGATACTAAAACCTGTGTTGATAGGTAACTTTCTTCCTGATTCACATTCTTTAGTTGATCAGAAAACATTTCTGTGGTTTTCTAATTCATTGAGAGACTGAATATGCTTTGGACTTGAAGTCTCATTTTTTTGTTTTTACAAATTTGGCTAAATACTCCTTAAACTATGGTCATTTGAGGGGATTATTAGAGTACTTACTGGAATGTTCGGGGAGGTTCCCTAATGGTCAATCCATCAGGGAGTCAAAGAGGTCTTTCTGATCCACTCAGGAGACTCACCCACAAGATCCAGGGACAGAAATGATTGCTGTCCTTTTTTAAATTTTTTTTTGGTATAAGGGCATAAACTGTGGATATGTGAAAAAAAATCAAGAATTTATAATTTTTGATAAAGAATTATAAAATTTCATCAAATCAAAACTGAGAGTTGATGTCTTTTGTTTTTAATCAGAAATGAAATTGGACTATAGTTTTTTTTTTTTGGAGATAATGCTTTTCAGTTTTTGGTATCAGAAATATCCTATTTTCAAAAAACTTTGGGTAGCTTCCCATCTTTTTCATGTTCTAATATATTTAGCTTTAAAATTAGCTTTTCCTTAAAATTTTGAAACTGTTAAAAAAATAATATTCAGAAAAAGGAAAATTCATGACTCTCACACAGATATAAAAATGAACATGTGTTATAGACTTTATTGTACTCAGTAGTCAGTGAGGGAACCAGGCAGATGTTATAACCAGTTCAAAGAGAATTTTTTTAAATGGACACACTTACAGATCAACAATACTGAATTATAGATAAGCAATATTGAAATGAATGAATAAATGTGCAAATGAAGACAAAAGCTTTCACAGGGAAGAGGAGAATCAGTTGAACTTCTACCAGACAGAACAGAATTTGCATGTCTATTGATAAGAATTATTTGCACTGCTCTCAGTTACCTATAATTTACAATTGTAAAATAGCTTTCATAGAATCAGATAACCTGGAAAGTTATCCTCTAGATGATACAGTTTTCCACTGCACACAACTTTTTTCCTACAAAAAATGACACATTAGTAAAGCTAAAGAAATCATACATTTATTCAACAAAATTTGAATTTCTATCCAGTGTCAATTTCTTTCTGCATTTGATCCGTTTGGATTGCCTACGCTTAGATTCAGTTTTGGGAATTCGAATATTTCCAGAATATAGTCTATTTCATTGCGATTTTCAAATGTATTAGCATTCAATTGCTTATAATATTCTCTTATGATTAAAAAAATCTGTATTTTCTAGAACTTTTAAATTATTTTTGAATTCCTATGATTCAAATATCAAAAATTATTAAGTTATATGGTGAAGTATATCTTTCCTATCTTTTCCCCATCTGCCTAATTCCCACTCCTCCCAACAAGTAACTACTATTTGTTTTATATGTGTGTGTGTATATAAAACTGTACACATATGTGCATATATATATATATATATATATATAGGTAGTAGACTGAAAAAAAAACCCCACGCAACATGAGAGCTGTGAGTTCAGTTTTACTGGGGGCTGGCTGAGGACTGTGCCCGGGAGACAGCCCCTTTGATAGCTCCAAGCAACTGCTCTGAAGAGATGCAGGTGGGGGGAGATCAGTATGCGTGTGATTTTGGTGTAGGGGGCACGTGCGTCAAGCACACGTTTTGGCAGAGGCTTGCTGCTAGTCACGAGGGGCAGATGTCTCCGTTAATGATTTTAGTGCTTTTCTACGTGTGAGAAGGTGAAAGAATTTGTGCTCATAAAATTTCCTCCTGAAAATATCTAACTATCAGAAGGCCCATTCTGCTACTTTTTCCCAGAACACAGAGTGCTTCATTCCCCATCTCCGCCCTGAATTCCTTTCAGGGTGTGTTGGAGATCAGAGCCTGCAGTGGTTAATGACCTCGTCCTGTAGAGCCAGATGGGAAGCATCGCTCTTTGGCTGGCAGCACCAATGAATGTAAATACACATTGTAGATATTTTCTAACAGTATTTCTGCATATTTTTATTTTTAAGATATTTGATTTATCAAATTTTCTGTGGTGGAGGTAGCTGGTTTAAGAACCAGCTCTTGGATTTTTCTTTATGTTCACTTACTCTTTCTTATAATTCATTGATTGTTGCTCTTAACTTTATTATATTCTCCCTCTTAAGTTTCCTTACATTTGTCCTTTTTTCCCCTAAATTCATGAAGAGAATTCTTCTTTTATTCTTCCTTCCTTTTTTTATTATGATGAAAATATTTACGGTCACCCATTTATTTCTGAGTATAACCTGGGCTGCATCTTCCTACATACAATATTTGACAAATTCAGAAAGATTATGCTGATATGCATTAGCACCAGCACTAATTCGTGTCATTTTTATTAAAATTGTGCTGACGTCATAAGCAAACATGTTATCTCATTGTCTTACTCATACTCTTTTATAGGTTCTCCACTGGCTTCTTATTCTCAGCCTATATACACCATTGTGCTTAGTCTTGCCATAGTTCCCATCCCCAAAGATCTTTGATCCTGGCTCTTCTTTGAACTGTCTGTTTATAGCCAAAGCCCTTGAAAGAGTACCTACTGCCTCACCCCAGTTGTACTCTAGCTTCTGAGCCATACTTTATGGATACCATTCATACCAGTGTCACCAACGGTTTCTGAGTTGTCAGATCCAATGATTCCATGTTGTTTCTGGTCTTTGCTGAGCTCTCAAAACATTGATGTTGTTGACCATCTCTTTTCTAACAATATATTCTCTCCTCCTTTTGCTCAACCTCCATGACCACTTTTTCAGCCTCCCTTCCTCCATTGCCCTCTAAACATGAGTGTTCTGCATCCTTTCTTCTGTAAAATAAAATTCATATTTTATGGCAAGACGAGAAAAAAAATTTTTTAATAAATTTATTTATTTATTTTTGGCTGCATTGGGTCTTTATGGCTGCGCTCGGGCTTTCTCTAGTTGCGGCGAGTGGGGGCTGCTCTTCGTTGCGATGCACAGGCTTCTCACTGGGTGGCTTCTCTTGTTGCGGAGCATGGGCTCTAGGCGCGCGGGCTTCAGTAGTTGTGGCTTGCGGGCTCTGGAACGCAGGCTCGGTAGCTGTGGCACATGGGCTTAGTTACTCTGCAGCATGTGGGATCTTCCCGCACCAGGGCTCAAACCCGTGTCCCCTGCATTGGCAGCCGGATTCTTAACCACTACACCACCAGGGAAATCCCCAAGACAAGAAAAATAAAAAATTTTCTCTGCCGTTTGGTTTCCTGTCTTCCCTCTACCATACACTGTGTATCTGCATTATGCATGGACCAAACCTCCCACATCAGCAGAAATACTTGCTCAACCATAAATAGCAACATTCTCCCAGCATCAACAAGACAACCCCTTAAAAGATAACATACCTCCTTGATCTTGTAAGGGATCACAATGACCGTTAGGTCTGGATTGTGTAAAATGTCAATAATATGTCATCTAATGTACAGCCCTTGGTCTCAGAAAACTTATATAACGTGTTTTGACTTCCAAGGGGCAGAACAGTTCTTGGAGCTTTCTGGGATGCTGTCCCCAGCTTATAATCCTCAAATAAAAATTTTCATTTCTTTCTTAGATTTCTTTCTTAATTTTCCGTCAACTCTTCTCACCCTACACAGTATGTCTGAGTTATTGCAATGGCTACCTTGGCTTGAATTTTGAATCTTGGCTTGAACCTCTATGCAGCTGACTCCCAAACCTTTGTCTTTAACTTCGCCGTCACTTCTGAGATATGTACTTCTTTTCTGAATGTCCCAAAGGCATCTCAGATGCAGCTTGTCCAGACTATCAAATTTGTTTGCTTCCTTGGGCATCTTGATTCTCCTTTTGCTACTCCCATCTTAGTTAATAAAACCTTACTTGTCACTAAGCCTTTGCCTTTGCTCCCTTGGGTTCTGCTGCAGCTGCCCTGCCTTGGATCCATCAGCTATCCAGCTTTTATGCTTTTATATATTGGCTGTTGATCACTGATGAAGAAAACTCTAAGGCCACGGTCTCCAACTTTTTTGGCACCAGGGACCGCTTTCGTGGAAGACAGTTTTTCCATGTACGGGGGTGGAGGGTGGTTCAGGCAGTAATGCGAGCGACTGCGCAGGCGGAAATGCCCGCGAGCGATGGGGAGCGGCAGGTGAAGCTTCACTAGCTCACCCGCCGCTTACCTCCTGCTGTGCAGTGAGACAAATTCAGGATCTCCAGCCTAATTTAGGCCTTCAGGTGTGGAGCTGGATGGGTTTTATAAGTCTGCTCACTCTCCCAAAACCTCACAGTGATTACCCTCTCCAGGCCCCTTATATCCCACTGCCTTTTATTTTTTTTAAGTCTTTATTGAATTTGTTACAATATTGCTTCTGTTTTATGTTTTGGGTTGTTTTTTTTTTTTTTTTCAGGCCGCGAGGCCTGTGGGATCTTAGTTCCCCAGCTAGGGATCGAACTGCACCCCCTGCACTGGAAGGCGAAGTCTTAACCACTGGACCGCCAGGGAAGTCCTGCCCACTGATATTGCTTCTGTTTTATGTTTTGGGTTTTTTTTTTTTTTTTTTCAGGCCGCGAGGCCTGTGGGATCTTAGTTCCCCAGCTAGGGATCGAACTGCACCCCCTGCACTGGAAGGCGAAGTCTTAACCACTGGACCGCCAGGGAAGTCCTGCCCACTGCCTTCTCTTTCTGTCTCTCTCAACAGATGTACTTTGCTTTGGCTTTCTACTTTCACAGGAAAAATAGTGGAAATTATCAGGCATGAACTAACGGAGATTTTCACCCTCCTGTCTTTTATCACCTCCCTCCTGTGGCGGATAATCCTCACCGCACTCTTGAGCCAGTCCCGCCCCTGCAGGACCTGGAGCGACTGTATACTGCGTCTCTACCTCCGAACGTTTTCAACCTTCTGCTTTTATTCCCCATTGGCCTTAAAATATGCTTGAATCTCTGTTTTTTTGCAAAACAAGCTTCTCTCTTGACCTTTATCTCTATCTCCTTTACTTATAGTCGCATACCTTTCCTTGCCAAGCTTCTCTGGAAGGTCGCCCACATCACTTTATCTACTTCTTCACTTTCCTTTATTGTTGCAATGTGACTTCTCCTTCCACAATTCTGCTGAAACTGCTCAGATAAAGACCATCACTGATCTACTAATTGGCAAATCCCTCAGCCTTTCTTCTTCCTGTGACTTGACCTCCTTGCCTTTGAGAGAGTTGACCATTCCCTTCTTCTCAAAACCTTTCCCTGGCTTCCATAACACAATTCACTCTTGTTCTTCTGTCTGGCTGATTATTCCCACTTACTCTCCTTTGTCCTCCCACTCGTGGTGTGCCTGGGCCCTCTGTCCTTGGCCCTGCTGAGCTCTGCTCTGCTCTCTTCCCCTTCCCTCCCCACTTGCTCATCTCCTGCCCTTTGCGTACTCTCCTTAAGTGATATCTCCCCTGCACTTCATGGCTCCCCCTATCACCAGGACGTTTAACTCCCAAATCAATATGTCCAGCCTGACTGCTTTCCTGAACTCCAGTCCTGGATCATCTCTTGCCGTCATGCCTCAAAGACACCGTAAAACTTGACTCATCCAGAATAGTGGGCCAAGAGGGCAAAGAAAGTATTATAGAAATAGTAAGACAGAAGGGAGAGCGAGAGGGAGGGTCATGGGAAGGGGAAATAAATGGTCAATGAATTTTTATGTTTCTCCCACTGTGCTTCTTCTGTGTCGAGGATGCTCGCCACCCTATCCCCACTTTTCCACACTAGAGCCGTAGTTTTCAGAGTGTGGTACCCAGGCCAGTAGTGGCAGCATCACTTGGAAACTTGTTAGAAATACAGATTCTCAGGCCCCCTCCCCAGGCCTACTGAATCAGACACTCAGAGGTGAGGCCCAGAAATCTGTGTTTTAATGAGCTCTCCAGGTGATTCTTATGGCTGCACTAGTGAATTTCCTATTCATTCTTCATGGCCCAGCATCAGTGTTACCTCATCTGCAGAACCCTCCCCAATCCTCTCAGACAAAATTAATGACCTCCTCCTCTGTTTTCCATTGTACTTTATCCATGCCAATTATATAGCACTTATTCTATTATAGTTAGCTCTTTAAGAATCCTTCCTCCCCCACAGATTATAAGGTCCAGGGTTATTATTGATCTTTATATTTCTAGCACCAGGCATGGTGCCTGGTATGAAGTAGACATGTTACATTATCACAAATTACTTTTATTTTTTCTGCTCCCATGACCCCTTGTCACTCCCTTCTTACCTGTTCTTTTTCTTCCTTTCCTTGAACCTGGCTTTTGGGTATGAATAAATAGTCACAGTGAGATCTTACCATTTAAAGGCAATGTTTTCATTGGATTCAAGCACTCAACCCTTTCATATCTCTCAGGCAGGGTTCAAAGAGAGAAGCAGAACCACAGGTAGAGATATTTAGGGGTGTGTGTGTGTATGTGTATGTGATTGGATGATTGGTTACAGGGATTTGAACTTACATGATTATAAGCTAGTTAAACTGTCTGTGCTTCTAAGTTGGAGCTTGAGTCCACTTGGTCAGACATTTGGGAAGGAAAAGATAGATGAAAAAGGGGTGTGTGGGGAGAGCAAAGGAAAACTGGATGCGACAGCACCTAGTGGAGCTCATGAGCATGAACTAGAACCCAAGGACAGACTGGAACCAGTCAGTTCTGTCTCCAACCTTGGTGACATGGATGTCCCACCAGTGTAGCGAGTGCCTGTGTCACAGAGCTAAACACACTCCCCACCCAGCAGTTGGAGGCGCTGATGGAGAATCCGGGAAAGGGGGGCAGCTGCAGGCCCAACGGCTGCGCCTCACTGAAGAGGGAGCCAGCAGATAAACAACTGCGTGTGGGAGCCACAAAAGCGCCTGCCCCAACCTTCTGAGTGTGCAAACAACTGCTTCTGTGCACCTAAAAGTACTCCAAAATAAACTTCTTAAAAAAATGGCTGCTGGGCTTCCCTGGTGGCGCAGTGGTTGAGCGTCCGCCTGCCGATGCAGGGGAACCGGGTTCGCGCCCCGGTCTGGGAGGATCCCACATGCCGCGGAGCGGCTGGGCCCGTGAGCCACGGCCGCTGAGCCTGCGCGTCCGGAGCCTGTGCTCCGCAACGGGAGAGGCCACAACAGAGGGAGGCCCGCACACCATAAAAAAAAAAAAAAAAAAAAAGACTGCTGCTTCACTTTCATCTCCAAATCTCATGTGAAAATATCCCTGTGCTCCATTCTCACCAGGAACATATCGGGAAGGAAATTCTGGAAAACTTAGTTCAGGCTAGCAAGTCGACACCTTACATAGCCACCACAATATCCATGAGTCTGATTCCGAAATACCTGCGATTTACTCTCTGAACTGAAAAATCTGAGATATGGGCAATATTTTGCAAGAAAACCCCACTATGGGCTGGGTGGTGGAGGAAAACTCTTCTTAGATTGGCTGGCAGTGGAATTGGTTCCAGAAAGATAGATAAGAATTACATGGAGGACGACTAGGACATCCCAGGGGAGACAAATCATGCTTCTCAACAGAAGACCCTCAGTCACCAGTGAAAGGCATAATTATGCTGAGGACATTATCTTTACTGAGGTAAGATAGATTTTAGAAAGATTATCAGTAAGAATTAAAAGCAAAGCCATCTAAATTTAATTAATTAGAATATCCTTCATGCATTATAGTTTATTGAGGTCTTTTGTATTAGTGAGTGTAATAAAGGATAATAGAGTTTAGTAGAATGTAGTGGGAGAGAGCCTGGACTCCCCACTTTCTAGCTCTGTGACCCAGAGCAATATATTATACAATACTTCTGCAAGCCTTTGTATTCTCGTTTGTAAATGGGCACTAACAATAGTCTCTACCTCATAAGTTATTGTGAGGACTTAATGAGAGAATCCATGTAAAGTACTTGGCAGAATACTAGGGACATAGTATGTTAACTGCTGCCAATGTCTCATCATCGGTGCTGTTGATGTTGTTACTGATACTGCTATTATTTCTCTAGGAAATACTTCCCAGGCAGGTTGGTTCCAAAGGTTCAGTCATACCTTTATCACTCTAACTATGAAGCCCATTTAGCAGACAGGATCCAGCATTGTTATCCGAAGAAATTTGCTCTCCTTCTATTTATCTTTTCTTTGGATTCAAATATAGTTGCCCTTATCTCCTCAGCCTCAACTCCAAAATGTATCTCTCCACTTTCCTGTAAAAGTTCTCTTTCCTTTGCCTAAGTAATGGGCTGTGCAGCTTTTCTCCACTACCTGTGCTACCAGGTCTTGGGCAAGGATGGTTTGACAGCCCAGGGTACAATGGCTGGAGCCCCAGCCTGCCTGCCTGTTCACGAGGGGTGTGGCTGTGTGCACACCACCCATGGTTGGTCACCTGACCCACCCTCAGGGGCTAACAGGAAAGAATGGGATGTGGTTAAAGCAATTTTATGGTCTTCCTGTAGCAGAGTACAGAGACTTGTTTTGTGGGGACAGGAAGAAACAGACTGAGTCTGCCCATAGCCATGGGTATCAATTTATAACCATAATCAGAAGTTGTTAAGCCTTTTTCTGCCTAAGGGAAAGCCCTGCATATCTCTTTATCTTTGTTAAACAATAAAAAACAATGAATGGAATGTTATCCTTTAATTAAAGAGCTATCCTAACTTTTTTTTTTATCTTGATCATTTTTGAGTTTTCATAAATCTCTATCTGTATCTGTAAATCTTCAGTCTCATCCTCTCCCCCAACCCCTCCCCATCTTTAATTAGATTTTCTGGGTTTTGGTCACTTTAACTGGAGAAAAATCACTGAAGTACAATTTGAAAATAATACAGTCCCTTCTGGTTTTAGTACTCATTTTCAGTATTGGTTGGATCCCCAGAATGTACTTTCATTTACATACTTCTCTTTTAAAACAAAATCTATGGATCCTATCAAAGCAATACTTTTTTTCTTCTTTACTAAGCCCAAACTGACTTTATTCCAATTACAAAAATTCCCTCAGTAGAATAAATTAAAGGGTTCCTAGTCATTGAAATGTGTATTTTGCAGGCCCTGTCTCAGCTATGTTTCCAAGAATGAAATGCCTCAAGCATTCTTTCTGCTTTCACGTCCCACCTTCAAAGTATTTCTTGAATTCATCTCTTTCATGATGTCTCAGCTGCTACTGCTTTAGTTCAGGATATCAGTGTCTCTGCAGGACAGTGCGAGAACTCCCCCAGTACCTCAGCCATACTGAAATCCTCTTCATTGGTAAAACAGGTTCATAATCGAATCGTGTTTCCATGGCTTTGTTCAAGCTGTCCCTCTGTCCAGGATGCCCTTTTAGCTTTGTCTGCCTGGTGAATTCCTTCAAGACCATCTGAAATGTCACCTCCTCTATTCATCTCTCCCCAGCTTCCTCAGTGGGGTTATGCATGCCTTACTTTGGGCTTGGTAGAGCTTCTTTGTATTACGAAAGTCATTACATTTGCATTTGTAATTATTTGTGTCCATCTCCTCCTCTAGACACCTTGAGGGCAGAATCCTTGCCTTCTTCATAATCGTAACTTCCCCACTACCTAATACAATACCTGATCCAGGGAAGGCACTTGGTAAATACTTGTTGAGATAATGAAAATGCAATCTCCTTTTTTAAGGTTGGTATATAAAGAAGAAGAAAAAAACATAATAAAGAAGACAATTACTTAGATATTTTTCTGAAGAAACTAGAGAAAGCCACAAGTAATTTGTTTGTAGTTTAAAAGAAATGGGCTATTCCTTCACAGCCAGAGGATAAAAGGCAGGGTTCCCAAGATACTCTTCTCTCTTTTTAGAAATGTATAATATCTACCTAAATGTACAATGAATGTCTTTGTAAAAAGAAAAAAACAGATTTTTTTGTTCAAAAAAGATCAAAGAATAAAATGGTACATCTGAGATAATCTTAGTCTCTGCAACCCAGTTTTGTTTTTGTTTTTTTAATTTATTTTTATTTTTGGCTGCGTTGGGTCTTCGTTGCTGCGTGCAAGCTTTCTCTAGTTGCGGCGAGCGGGGGCTGCTCTTCGTTGCGGTGCACGGGCTTCTCATTGCGGTGGCCTCTCTTGTTGCAGAGCAGGGACTCTAGGCTCACAGGCTTCAGTAGTTGTGGCTCACGGACTTCAGTAGTTGTGGCTCACGGGCTCTAGAGCGCAGGCTCAGTAGTTGTGGTGCACTAGCTTAGTTGCTCCGCAGCATGTGGGAGCTTCCCAGACCAGGGCTGAAACCCGTGTCCCCTGCATTGGCAGGCGGATTCTTAACCACTGCGCCACCAGGGAAGTCCCCCAATTTTGAAGTATGGTAATGTTTTTAGTTGTTGTATTTTAATGAAGTAGGTTATTTTGACCCTACCTCGTCTTTGTTCTCACTTTTTTATTATCATATAGAGTGCTTCAGGACCCTACAGTTGGCTATCTGATGCCTCTCAGAACAGTACACTTTTTGATTTCATGTATTAAGGTGCCAAATTTTCTTTGCACCCCAAATAAACCTAGAAGCATCTCTTTATCTTCGTAAATCCACCATTTAACTCAACAGGAAATAAAATTTTGCATGCTACTGACCCCTAACTGATTTTCAGATTATGTTCTGTGATGTTTTGTTGGAGCTTACTTCCATCATGTCAAAACCATTTCAAGAATAGTTTTGGTTTCTCCACATTGTTTCATTTGGTCAGTTGTGGATTTTGGTAACAAGGACGGGGCATGCCCAGACTAGTTCACCATTCTTAACCAGAGAACTCCCAAGGCAGTGACGTGTGATTAGAAATGGAAATGGCAGGGGCTTCCCTGGTGGCGCAGTGGTTGCGCGTCCGCCTGCCGATGCAGGGGAACCGGGTTCGCGCCCCGGTCTGGGAGGATCCCACATGCCGCGGAGCGGCTGGGCCCGTGAGCCATGGCCGCTGAGCCTGCGCGTCCGGAGCCTGTGCTCCGCAACGGGAGAGGCCACAACAGAGGGAGGCCCGCATACCACAAAAAAAAAAAAAATGGAAATGGCAGGCGAAAAAAAAAAGAATCCATACCCTCATGGAGCTTACATGTAGCCAAAGAAGAAAGACTGCTATAAAATGGATAAAATATAGTGCTGGATACTGTGGAGGAAAATAGAGCAAGGTGGTTCAGGGAATTCTGGAGGTGAGGATTGAGGGGGATTTAAATTGGGTTTTCAGGGAGGGCCTCCTCAAGGAGGTCCCATTTGGGTGAAGATTTGCAGGGGTGAGGGGGCAGTCATGTGCATTTCTGGGGGGCAGCACAGGGAGGTGCTGGGGGTATCCAAGGTCTGCCTGGAGGCCAGAGTAGCCGGAGCCAGGGGAAAGACATGGACAAAGTCAGAGAGGAGTTAGCCTTCGGAGGTAGGTGTTGGTGTTTACCCTTAGCAGGAGTTGAGCTAAAGAGTGATCTGATCTGACCTGTGTTTTAAAATGATCAGACCACTGTGGTGAGAAGTGGCAAGGCTTAGGATCTCTTTTGGAACAGGATTTCCTGGCACACTGATTGTAGGGTGTGTGAGAAATTGAGCCATTTAAGGCGACCCTGAGGATTTCAGCTTGAGAAACAGGAAGGGTGGAGCCACCATTAATGAGGAGTGGAAACTCCAGGTTTGGGGCAACAAGGTCAAGAGGACATCTGTGTCTAGTGATGTATAAAGCTGCCCATGGTGTGTTAAGTAAAAAATTTCACACTTATACATATGGTGGGGAAAGCCTGGGAAGAAGCATGTTTAAGTGCTAACAGTTAACTGTTTAGGGTGTGGCATTACTGGAGACTTCACCTTCTATTTTTCATGTGTATACAATGCACAAGTCCAGGTGATATGAGGCGTACAAAAATGCATAAGACATGGCCCTGACTGCAGTGCATGTGAGAAGGCAAAGATCAGAACTGGATAAGGTAGGGCGATCAGACCCGGTGAGTCTACCCAAGGTCTAAGCTCTCAGCTTTGCAGGTTTCCTTCCTCATTCTCCAGAAGGTGCTCAAACTCTGAAGCCCAACTCACACCAACAAATTCATAAGACATTTCTAAACCAGAATAGAAATGTATTCACAATGGGTTTAAAGTAATATTAATTGTTTGCTTAGGAAAATCCTTTCTTGTGAGTAACTCCATTCAGAAAACCATATTATAAGCCAAAATGTGACTTGGTAAATATAGATTTAGAACAATAGAAGTGAGGATATTTCTACCAAGCAAGACTACTTTGGCAGATTGCTAGCTATTCTTTTCTGTCAAGTTGTTTCTTTCCAGAAAACTAATCATCCTCAGAATCAAAGAAACTTTTCCCCAATCCAACACTATTCAGACACACTAAAAATTCTAATGGATCAACTTGCTCAGTTCACGAATCTGCCCTTAATTCACACCAGGCAAAGTACAATTCAAGATATTAAGGGGAGAGTAACTGATTTGAGAATCTGAATAATATGCTAGAGATTAGTTATCTACAGAGAGAGAACAGGTTATCTATTTGCTGATGAGCTATTTCTAAAAGAAAACTATTTTCTCAATCTGTTTTTTTGTAAGGGGACCAATTACTGCAGAGCCATTAAAGGAGAATTTTGCAGATACCATAGCTGGAAGGAAAAGTAACACGGGCAGGTGGCAAGTCTTGAAAAGTAGAACAGTACTAGTCCAGAAACTGAGCAGCCAAATCACAGTCAGAAAGAGACTTGGTCTAGGTATGGTAGAGGGAACTGTCAAAAGTTTAGGAAAAAACAACAGAAGTAAAACCAGTGAATCACTGAAGTAATCATACTAATTTAAGTTTATTGTGAACACACCAAAAAGATAGTTTGCAAGACAGGAGCACTCAAACCAAAACATGGAATGAGGCTCAGATGTATATTGCTCTAAAGCAGCTGATATAGCATGGAGGCATTGTTTGTTTATTCTTCACAGTGATTGGTTACAATATTAGAATTTTCTTAAATGAAAGGAATTGGTTCGTGATGACCTCATATCAATTTGAGAGAACAATTTTAGTTTCGCTTATGATTTTCAGAGGCATAAGCAAGAAGTGACCCAGGTCACGTTAGCATCATTTGGCTTGCAAAATAAGCTAAATTAAGCTTTGCTTTTACAACTAAACTGGTTTTGTCTGCTCAAGGAATTTTCAAGTCTAGTCTCCATTTGTGTTTGATTTTAACAGTCCCCCCCTTTGGTCATTCTCTCAGCAAGCTCAGAGTGTGAACAACTTGTATAGCATTACTCTTGGTTACCGTTGTTGCTGTAGCCAGGCTGAAGAATCACATATTCGCTGTATCCAATATTTGTCAGGACAGAGGGTCATGCAATTGCTGTTACCAACATTCGCATCGTCATCATAGACCTGGGAGGTCAGCTCATTGAGTTCCTCAAGTTGTCTAATCCTGATGGATATCACTGATGTGTGTGTGGCTGCCAAAAGGCATTTAAAACCCTTAAGAGGAAACAGCACGCTGAAAAGGTTAAAATGATCACGATAAGGAGACTAATAGCCGAGGACTGAAAAACTCCCCCGAGCAGAGATTTCCAGAGGCCAAGATTTAACCAACCAAACAACTCAAATGGATTATAATCAGATTCAGACTTTACCTTTCTAAGTCAATCTACTTTTCTATTTTGAGTGATTTATGTAGCACAACATGATGTATTAACAATCACATATTCTCATGATTACTTAGGACAGGATGAACGTGAGGATGTTTTATTTCAGGAGGTGGTGCTGCAGGTGAGTTTTCACCCAAGTTAGGCCTCAATATGCTGTGGGCAATCGGGTAATTTAATAAGAGACATTTCTATGGAAAGAAAAGGAAAACAAAGGGTAATAGTTTCCGCAGATTATACATTCAGTTTCTGAATTCGGAGAACAGCTAGTTGAGAAAATTTCTAGTTTTAAGTTCAGAGCATCTCTAGCAGATGGAATGAGGATGGCAGTCTCAGTCTGATGGATTTCCCTGGTTTGCAGTTTGACTGTCTTTGATGAAGTCATCAGGTATTCTATTGAACTTTCTTGAGTGGCCCATATAGCAACAGGCATGAAGGTTCCATATGTGATTTACTGTAGTAATTTCTCTGAAGTTTAAAGTAGATAACAAAACCTCAAAGACAATGAACTGGACCAGAATCTGAGAATAGGTATGCTACAGTTTTCTATTGAGATACAATTTTTATAGTAACCCATTTTTATCAAAAATATTGACAGTGAAACTAATTTGTTTGTAAAACAAAATAATAAGTCTAGTCTTATTATTTACATAAATGTAGTAACAATAGTAATTCTATGCATATTCTCAAATATGACATTTCAGCCGAAGTTTTGGTAATATTCAAGGGGCTTTATTGATAAAGTCAACCTTAGGTCTTTAACGTTGTCTGGTAATAAGGAATCTCAGATTAGATCTTTAAAGTCTATTTAGGATAAGAAGCCAAGCTAAGGACTTGTCTAGTTGTATCCTGTTACAAGGAGAACAGATTCTTATTGAGCTTATACAAATACATATATTGTCATGAAAAATAAAAATATTTAATAAGGATTTCTGAATTCTGGGGGGATCGAATAGGGAGAAAAAGAGAAATGTTTCAACTTTTGTTTACAAAAATATACTTTATCAAATTGCTGTAAGGTATAAATAGCTTTTTTATGTTTTTGTTTTTTTTTTTTTCCCGGTACGCGGGCCTCTCACTGTTGTGGCCTCTCCCGTTGCGGAGCACAGGCTCCGGACGCGCAGGCTCAGCGGCCGTGGC
>NC_041220.1:72480210-72482271 GCF_002837175.3 Physeter macrocephalus | reverse complement strand
GCTGGGCCCGTGAGCCATGGCCGCTGGGCCTGCGCGTCTGGAGCCTGTGCTCCGCAGAGGGAGAGGCCACAACAGTGAGAGGCCTGCGTACCGCAAAAAAAAAAAAAAAAAAAAAAAAAAAATGAAGTTTGTTTTCTCAAGTATCAGTCCCGGGCGGGTGCCCCATATCAGCGGGAGAGGAGAGATTCATGACAGGCCGTGCTCAACGTAACTTCTTTCCTCTGGTCACCACTGTCTCAGCCCATAGGAAATGAGTGTGTGAGAGACGTGTGTGCCGGGACAGGAAGTGGCACCCATCTCTTCTACTCACATTCCATTGGCAGGAATTCAGTCCCAGTGCTACTTCACATGCAGAGGAGGCTGGGCAGCTGAATGATGCCTAGTTATTCTTTTAACACAGTGGAAGAAGGGGAAAGTGGATTTTCATAGATAGCTAGCTAACAAGCTTTTTAAATTTTTATTGAAATATAGTTGATTTACAATGTTGTGTTAGTTTCAGGTGTACAGCGGAGTGACTCAGATATATATATAGATTCTTTTCCACTATAGGTTATTATAAGATATTGAATATAGTTCCCTGAGCTATACAATAGGTTATTTATTTTATACACAGTACTGTGTACATGTTAATCCCAAACTCCTAATTTATGCCTCCCCCCCTTCCCCTTTGGTAACCATAAGTTTGTTTTCTATGTCTGTGAGTCTCTTTCTGTTTTGTAAATAAGTTCATTTGTATAATTTATTTAGATTCCACATATAAGTGATATCATATGGTATTTGTCTTTCTCTGTCTTACTTCACTTAGTATAATAATCTCTAGGTCCATTCATGTTGCTGCAAATCGCATTGTTTCATTCTTTTTGATGGATGAATTAATATTCCATTGTGTATATATATACCACATCTTCTTTATCCATTCATCTGTTGATGGACACTTAGGTTGACAGCTAACAGTCATATGATATTTGTCTCTGTCTGGCTTACTTCACTTAGTATGATAATCTCTAGGTCCCTCCATGTTGCTGCAATGGCACTATTTCATTCGTTTTTAAGGCTGAGTAATATTTCATTGTATATATATATATATATATATATATATACCACATCCTCTTTATCCATTCATCTGTTGATGGACATTTAGGTTGTTTCATGTCTTGACTATTGTAAATATTGCTGCAATGAACATTGGGGTGCATGTATCTTTTTGAATTATGGTTTTCTCTGAATACATGCCCAGGAGTGGGATTGCAAGATCATGCGGTAACTCTATTTTGAGTTTTCTAAGGAACCTCTATACCGTTTTCCATGGTGGCTGCACCAGTTTACACTCCTACCAACAGTGTAAGAGGGTTCACTTTTCTCCACACCCTCTCCAGCAGTTATTATTTGTAGACTTTTTAATGATGGCCATTTTGACCAGAGTGAGGTGATACCTCACTGTAGTTTTGATTTGCATTTCTCTAATAATTGGCAATGTTAAGTATCTTTTTGTGTGTGTGCTTTTTAAAAATTTATTTTATTTTTAATAGATCTTTATTGGAGCATGATTGCTTCACAACACTGTGTTAGTTTCTGTTGCACAACAAAGCGAATCAGCCATATGCATACATGAGTCCCCATATCCCCTCCCTCTTGAGCCTCCCTTCTATCCTCCCTACACCACCCCTCTAGGTCACTGCAAAGCACTGAGCTGATCTCCCTGTGCTATGCTGCTGCTTCCCACCAGCCAACTATTTTATATTCGGTAGTGTATATATGTCGATGCTACTCTCACTTCGCCCCAGCTTCCCCCTCCCACCCCATGTCCTCAAGTCCATTTTCTATGTCTACCTCTTTATTCCTGCCCTGCAACTAGTTCATCAGTGCCTTTTTTTTTAAGATTCCATATATATGCTTTAGCATATGGTATTTGTTTTTATTTTTTTTTATAACATCTTTATTGGAGTATAATTGCTTTACAATGGTGTGTTAGTTTCTGCTTTACAACAAAGTGAATCAGCTATACACATACACATGTTCCCATATCTCCTCCCTCTTGCGTCTCCCTCCCTCGCACCCTCC
>NC_041220.1:72478870-72480039 GCF_002837175.3 Physeter macrocephalus | reverse complement strand
ATTTGTTTTTCTCTTTCTGACTTACTTCACTCTGTATGACAGTCTCTAGGTCCGTCCACCTCACTACAAATAACTCAATTTCGTTTCTTTTTATGGCTGAGTAATATTTCATTGTATATATGTGCCACATCTTCTTTATCCATTCATCTGTTGATAGACATTTAGGTTGCTTCTGTGTCCTGGCTATTATAAATAGTGCTGCAATGAACATTGGGGTACATGTCTCTTTTTCAATTATGGTTTTCTCAGGGCATATGCCCAGTAGTGGGATTGCTGGGTCATATGGTAGTTCTATTTTTAGTTTTTTAAGGAAACTCCATACTGTTTTCCATAGTGGTTATATCAATTTACATTCCCAGCAACAATGCAGGAGGGTTCCCTTTTCACCACACCCTTTCCAGCATTTATTGTTTCTAGACATTTTGATAATGGCCATTCTGACCAGCGTGAGGTGATACCTCATTGTAGTTTTGATTTGCATTTCTCTAATGATTAGTTATGTTGAGCATCTTTTCATGTGCCTCTTGGCCATCTGTATGTCTTCCCTGGTGAAATGTGTATTTAGGTCATCTGCCCATTCTTTAACTGGATTGTTTGTTTTTTTGATATTGAGCTCCATGAGCTGTTTGTATATTTTGGAGATTAATCCTTTGTCTGTTGTTTCATTTGCAAATATTTTCTCCCATTCTGAGGGTTGTCTTTTTGTCTTGTTTATGGTTTTCTTTGCTGTGCAAAAGCTTTTAAGTTTAATTAAGTCCCATTTGTTTATTTTTGTTTTTATTTCCATTACTCTAGGAGGTGGGTCAAAAAAGATCTTGCTGTGGTTTATGTCAAAGAATGGTTTTTCCTATGTTGTCCTCTATGTTTTTATAGTGTCTTTTCTTACATTTAAGTCTTTACTCCATTTTGAGTTTATTTTTGTGTATAGTGTTAGGTAGTGTTCTAATTTCATTCTTTAACATGTAGCTGTCCAGTTTTCCCAGCACCACTTATTGAAGAGGCTGTCTTTTCTCCATTGTATGTTCTTGCCTCCTTTGTCATAAATTAGGTGCCCATATGTGTGTGGGTTTACCTCTGGGCATTCTATCTTGTACCATTGACTATATTTCTGTTTTTGTGCCAGTACCATACTGTCTTGATTACTGTAGCTTTGTGGTATAGTTTGAAGT
>NC_041220.1:72476483-72478634 GCF_002837175.3 Physeter macrocephalus | reverse complement strand
TCTAATTTCATTCTTTTACATGTAGCTGTCCAGTTTTCCCAGCACCACTTATTGAAGAGGCTGTCTTTTCTCCATTGTATGTTCTTGCCTCCTTTGTCATAAATTAGGTGCCCATATGTGTGTGGGTTTACCTCTGGGCATTCTATCTTGTACCATTGACTATATTTCTGGTTTTGTGCCAGTACCATACTGTCTTGATTACTGTAGCTTTGTGGTATAGTTTGAAGTTGGGGAGCCTGATTTCTCCAACTCCGTTTTTCTTTCTCAAGATTGCTTTCACTATTAGGGGTCTTTTGTGTTTCCATACGAATTGTAAAAATTTTTGTTCTAATTCTGTGAAGAATGCCATTGGTAGTTTGATAGGGATTGCATTGAATCTGTAGATTGCTTTGGGTAGTATAGTCATTTTCACAATGGTATATCTCTCCATCTGTTGGTGTCATCTTTGATTTCTTTCATCAGTGTCTTATAGTTTTCTGAGTACAGGTCTTTTACCTCCATAGGTAGGTTTAGTCCTAGGTATTTTATTCTTTTTGTTGCAGTGGTGAATGGGAGTGTTCCCTTAATTTCTCCTTCTGATTTTTCGTTGTTGGTGTATAGGAATGCCAGAGATTTCTGTGCATTAATTTTGTATCCTGAAACCTTACCAAATTCATTGATTGGTTCTAGTAGTTTTCTGGTGACATCTTTAGTATTTTCTATACTATGTATAGTATCATGTCATCGGCAAACGGTGACAGTTTTACTTCTTCTGTATTCCTTTTATTGATTTTTTCTTCTCTGCTTGCTGTGGCTATGACTT
The DNA here is from genome assembly GCF_002837175.3 of Physeter macrocephalus. NCBI lineage: Eukaryota > Metazoa > Chordata > Mammalia > Artiodactyla > Physeteridae > Physeter > Physeter macrocephalus. The sequence goes on along the minus strand of NC_041220.1, from coordinate 72,477,832 downwards.
ACAAAACTATGTTGAATAAGAGTGGTGAGAATGGACATCCTTGTCTTGTTCCTGATCTTAGTGGAAATGCTTTCAGTTTTTCACCATTGAGTATGATGCGTGCTGTGGGTTTGTCATATATGGCCTTTATTATGTTGAGGTAGGTTCCCTCTATGCCCATTTTCTGGAGAGTTTTTATCATAAATGTGTGTTGCATTTTGTCAAAAGCTTTTTCTGCATCTGTTGAGATGATCATATGGTTTTTATTACTTAATTTGTTAATGTGGTGTATCACATTGATTGATTTGCATATATTGAAGAATCCTTGCATCCCTAGGATAAATCCCACTTGATTGTGATGTACGATCCTTTTAATGTGCTGTTGGATTTTGTTTGCGAGTATTTTGTTCAGGATTTTTGCATCTATGTTCATCAGTGATATTAGTCTATGATTTTCTTTTTTTGTGATATCTTTTTCTGGTTTTGGTATCAGGGTGATGGTGGCTTCACAGAATGAATTTGGGAGTGTTTCTCCATCTGCAGTTTTTTAGAAGAGCTTGAGAAGGATTGGTGTTAGCTCTTCTCTACATGTTTGATAGAGTTTGCCTGTGAAGCCATCTTGTCCTGGGCTTTTGTTTGTTGGGAGATTTTTAATCACGGTTTCAATTTCATTACTTGTGATAAGTCTGTTTATATTTTCTAATTCTTCCTGGTTCAGTCTTGGAAAATTGTATCTTTCCAAGAATTTATCCATTTCTTCGTGGTTGGCCATTTTATGGGCATATAGTTTTTTGTAGTAGTCTCTTACAATCCTTTGTATTTCTGCAGTGTCAGTTGTGATTTCTCCTTTTTCATTTCTAATTTTATTGATTTGCATCCTCTCCCTTTTTTTCTTGGTGAGTCTGGCTAAGGGTTTATCAATTTTGTTTATCTTCTCAAAGAACCAGCTTTTAGTTTTATTGATCTTTGCTACTGTTTTCTTTGTTTCTATTTCGTTTACTTATGCTCTGATCTTTATGATTTCTTTCCTTCTACTGACTTTGGGTTTTCTCTGTTCTTCTTTCTCTAGTTGTTTTAAGTTTAGGGTTAGATTGTTTATTTGAGATTTTTCTTGTTTCTTGAGGTGAGATTGTATTGCTAAAAACTTCCCTCTTAGAACTGATTTTGCTGCATCCCATAGGTTTTGGGTCGTCGTGTTTTCATTGTCATTTGTTTCTATGTATTTTTTTATTTCTTCTTTGATTTCTTCAGTAATCTCTTGGTTATTTAGTAATGTACTGTTTAGCCTCCATGTATTTGTGTTTTTTACAGTTTTTTTTTCTGTAATTGATTTCCAGTCTCATAGCGTTGTGGTCAGAAAAGATATGACT
>NC_041220.1:72471574-72475847 GCF_002837175.3 Physeter macrocephalus | reverse complement strand
AATTGTTATATCTTCTTCTTGGATTGATCCTTTGATCATTATGTAGCGTCCTTCTTTGTCTCTTGTAACAGTCTTTATTTTAAAGTCTGTTTTATCTGATACAAGTCTTGCTACTCCAGCTTTCTTTTGATTTCCATTTGCATGGAATATCTTTTTCCATCCCTTCACTTTCAGCCTGTAAGTGTCCCTAGGTCTGAAGTGGGTCTCTTGTAGGTAGCATATATATGGGTCTTGTTTTTGTAGCCGTTCAGCCAGTCTGTGTCTTTTGGTTGGGGCATTTAATCCATTTACATTCAAGGTTATTATCGTATATATGTTCCTATTACCATTTTCTTAATTATTTTGGGTTTGTTTTTGTGGGTCTTTTTCTTCTCTTGTGTTTCCCACCTAGAGAACTTTCTTCAGCCTTTGTTGTAAAGCTGGTTTGGTGGTGCTGAATTTCTCTTAGCTTTTGCTTGTCTGAAAAGCTTTTGACTTCTCCATCAGATCTGAATGAGATCCTTGCTGGGTAGAGTAATCTTGGTTGTAGATTTTTCTCTTTCATCACTTTAAGTATATCCTGCCACTCCCTTCTGGCCTGCAGAGTTTCCGCTGAAAAATCAGCTGATAACCTTATGGGGATTCCTTTGTATGTTCTTTTTGGTTTTTCCCTTGCTGCTTTTAAATATTTTTTCTTTGAATTTAATTTTTGTTAGTTTGATTAATATGTGTCTTGGTGTGTTTTTCCTAGGTTTTATCCTGTATGGGACTCTCTGTGCTTCCTGGACTTGGGTGACTATTTCCTTTCCCATGTTAGGGAAGTTTTCAACTATAATCTCTTCAAATGTTTTCTCAGACCCTTTCTTTTTCTCTTCTTCTTCTGAGACCCCTATAATTCGAATGTTGGTGCATTTAGTGTTATCCCAGATGTCTCTGAGATTTTCTTCAATTCTTTTCATTCTTTTTTCTTTATCCTGTTCCTCAGCAGTTATTTCCACCATTTTGTCTTCAAGCTCACCTGTTCATTCTTCTGCCTCAGTTATTCTGTTATTGATTCCTTCTAGTGTATTTTTCATTTCAGTTATTGTGTTGTTCATCTCTGTTTGTTTGTTCTTTAGTTCTTCTAGATTTTTAAGTATCATTTCATGTGCCTTTTGGCCTGTATGTCTTCTTTGGAGAAATGTCTGTTTAGATCTTCTGTGACATTTTTCTTGTGTCTGTTCTTTTTTTTTTTAATTGTGGTAAAATATCATATAAAAGTTACCATTTTAAGTGTATAATTTAGTGGCATTAAGTACATTCACATTGTTTTGCAACCATCACCTTCATCCATCTCCAGAACTCTTCTCATCTTGCAAACTCTGTAGCCATTAAACACTAACTCCCTATCCCCTTTTTCCCCCAGCCCCTAACAACCACCATTCTACTTTCCAACTCAATAAAGTTGATTACTCTAGGTACCTCATACAAGTGGAATCACACAGTATTTGTCCTTCTGTGACTGGCTTATTTCACCTAGCATTATGTCCTCAAAATGTCCATGTTGTATAGTATGTCAGAATTTCCTTCCTCCTTAGCCTGAATAATACTCCATTTTATGTTTACACTGCATTTTGTTTATCCATACATTGATGGACACTGGTTGCTTCCACCTTTTAGCTACCTTGAAAAATGCTGCTGTGAACATGGGTGTGCAAATATCTCTGAGTCTCTGCTTTCAGTCCTTATGGGTGTTTATCCAGAAATGTGTTACTGGCCCGTATGGTAATTCTATGTTTAATTTTTTGAGAAACTACCACACTGTTTTCCATAGTAGCTGCCCTATTTTACATTCCTGCCAATACTACCCAAGGGTTCCAGTTTCTCTCCATCCTCACCAACATTTGTTATTTTCTGGGTTTTTTTTTGGTTTTGGTTTTGATTTTGATAATTGACATCCTAATCAGTGTGATGTGGTACATCTTTTTTTGATGATGTTGGTTTTTTAAATTATTTTTCTATCATGGTAAAATATATATAACGTAAAATTTACCATTTTAACCATTTTTAAGTATACAATTCAGTGGCATTGATTAGATTGACAGTGTTTTATAACTATCACCACTCTATTTCTAAAATTCTTTCATCATCCCATGGATGAAGTTTTTAAAAGTGAATTTTAGACACTATGACAATTAATCCCCAAATACTTCAGTGTGCATCTCTAGAAAATAGATACCTTTTCCTATATAATACAATATTTTTATTGTAAGAGCCTTCACTCACATTCCATTGGACAGAACTTACACACAGGGCCACACTCACTTGAAAGGGAGGCTGCTAATTATAGTGTAGTTTAGCAGCCACTTGCCCAGTTATAATGGAAGAAAGGAGAGTGGATTTTGATGCTATACCAACCTACAGTAATAAAGCAATGAAGACTTAATTGGTTCACATTACAAGAAGTTTGGTAGCTGGTGATATCAGGGATTTAGTACAGTGTCTAATGATATTATCAAGGAGTCAGTTCTTTCCATCTGCTACTCTGCCATCCTTAGTATTTTGGCTTTGGGTCCTTGTGTTTGTTGTCTCATGGTTACATGATGGCTGCCATAGCACTAGGTATCATACTTTCACAACAGCATCCCAAGGGGGAAAGGAGAAGAGTGGGCAGAAAAGAGGCTTTCCATTGCATCTCATTGGCCAGGTGCAAGGGAGTCTGGAAAGATATTTGTCTAAAGAAAATGAGATAGCTATGATTGGATTATACTGTCCATGACTTATACTCTTGGGCTGAACACATTGCTGTCCTGGGTAAAACTAGATTCTGTTAGCTAAGAAAAAGAGGAGAAATGATTGTTGAGTGGGCAATTATATCTGCCATATGTGGGAAATATTTTTATTATTGAAGATATAAGTGGACTCTGAGGAGGATCTTGGCATAGAAATTCTAAGAGGTTATTATTGAATTGAAACACTGGAAGAAGGGAATTCCTTCTGGGATTATTCCATGAATGGTGTGAGGACAGTATGTTCCATCTATTTCTGAGTAAAAGAATCATTTGGGCCACTAGCGTGAATGGATCCCTATAAGTCATTTGTCAACTGAATGAAAGTGATTGATTTCAGAAATCAAGAGCCCATTGAAGAAAAACCAGTCACCGTTCATTCTACATAGAAACTATCATATTCCTTTGGAGATGGTAATATTTTAAAGAATTCTGTTATTAATTAATATATTGTTTCTTTCCAGTGCTCGTGGAAATTATTTTGGCTCAAAATTGGGTAGGGTAGTGGTGAGAGGCAGCTAGAGCTTCCCTGGTGGCGCAGTGGTTGGGAGTCCGCCTGCCGATGCAGGGGGCGCGGGTTCGTGCCCCAGTCCGGGAGGATCGCGCGTGCTGCGGAGCGGCTGGGCCCGTGGGCCGTGGCCGCTGGGCCTGTGCGTCCGGAACCTGTGCTCCGCGGCGGGGGAGGCCTCAGCGGTGAGAGGCCCACATACCGCAAAAAAAAAAAAAAAAAAAAAAAAAAAAATTGACCTCATAGCTTGAATAGTATTGTTTATATCTGTATGATTAAAGGAAGTCATATATTTTTATATGACACCAAGTCACTCAAGCTATCATGCTTTCCCAAACTTAGGATTTTGAAAGCAAAATTTTAACCATCAGCATATTGAGTTTGCTGTATTGCAGATCTCTTTGCTGGCTTACATCTGAGACCCTATAAACATTTTAGGGATGAAACAAAACAAATAGTCCTTGTCTTTACCATCTATAATTGTAAATGAATTACAAAATAACGCACGCTCTCCACATTTGTCTATGATACACGTGGAAAATAACTCGAGATTCCCAGAAGATTAAAAAAAAATTCAAGGATGCTCTTGTTCCATAGACACTGCAACAATCCTGGTCATTAGTGGGTGACTCGTTAATCTTTCCTGCTCCATGCCAGCTGGCCCTGGGAGCAGAATGAAAAATTGCTTTGGCAGAGAGCTTATTTCCTGATAAATTACAAAATTTTAAGAAAGATAACCGAAGACCCCGAAGATCACTTGCAGTGGCATATAGTTAAGACTTATTGAAAAGCCATCAAATGTTAGGCACTGTTATCAGAGCCTTAAATGTATTTTCAACCCTCAGAAAAACCCGATGAGTAGGTACTATTATTGTTCCCACTTTACTGATGAAGAAACTGAGGCAGAGAGAGTACTGAACAACCGAGATCACACAACCACTATAATAAGTGGCAGAGGGGCTTCCCTGGTGGCGCAGTGGTTGAGAGTCCGCCTGCCGATGCAGGGGACACGGGTTCG
>NC_041220.1:72459576-72471380 GCF_002837175.3 Physeter macrocephalus | reverse complement strand
CGGAGCGGCTGGGCCCGTGAGCCATGGCCGCTGAGCCTGCGCGTCCGGAGCCTGTGCTCCACAACGGGAGAGGCCACAACAGTGAGAGGCCCGCGTACCGCAAAAAAAAAAAAAAAAAAGTGGCAGAGCTGGGATTCCAAGTCCTGGTAAGCTGGCTCCTGAGTCCATGAACTCTAGCTGCCTCTCACCACTACCCTAGGTTATACAAAATCCTTCCAATTCATAACAAGCAAATCGTTTCCAGCCCCAAAAGATATTATCTTAACTTTTGAGACATTTCACTGTCATAAGTAGTTTCTTATTAATAAAGTTTTCAAATCTGTAAATCAAGATGATCCAATGGGCTTTCTTTTTCCATTTGTTGCTTGGAGGAGTTTTACCACCACCTGAAAGAACGGAAAGTTTGTCTTCAAGGATTATCATTGGTAACAGTATGCTATATTCTTTGACTTGAGTAGCTTCATTAGATTATACTATAAGAATCATCTGTTTGGAATTTGGTGATAAAATTATGAATATATGACCTCAACTTTATCAAGACCCGTTCATGTAGTTGGAGTCAAGTCACGTTTTTCAAATCACGTTCATGTAGTTGGAGTCTTAGGTGCTGAGCAAATGTGGGCTTAAGTAACACTTTGTTTCTTTCCATGAGATTGTAAATTTTCAAATGACCAAGTGTTCTCTTGAGCATTAAAGCTAGAAGACTTACAGAGGAACAACAGTGTCGACAGCAGAGCCACTGCAAACGTTTGACAGTTCATTTTTCTCTCTGAGGAAGAAGGAGTGCTCAGGGAAGCAGGGAGCAGATAGAGATTTTCAGCCTTTGCCTCTGCGTGCTCAGCAGTCCCCACTGTGCAGTCCCACTCCTACCACAGATTCCATGAAAGAGACTGAAGATCGCTCAAACTTTGAGAATGCTATTTATTGGAAGAAAAGAACATGCAAGAGAAATGTACAGGGGATTAGCAGTACTGGCATTCGGGGAGGATTTGACCATCTGGATAACAGCTTTGCAAATCATTTGGGTAAATGACACCATTTGGAGGGGAGTCTTCCAAACTGAGTCTAAATGCCAGAACCCTTTCAAGAAGGTTTATGCAATTCTGGCTCTTTTCCTCCTTTTGTCAGAAATGCATTAGGTGACCTTGTTCCAGATATAGTTTACCATTTGGGACATGGAAGCAATTATCCTAAGTTTTTTCCTATGAGGTATTATTGGAAGATTAATATCAATGGAGTAAATATTACACAAAAATTTTTAAAAGTATAATTCAGAATGCACAGATAAAACTATCTTAAGGGTATGCAGTAGTCCTTCCTTCTTCCCCTATTTCTTTAAAATGGCAAGGAAAAATGTATCCTCATAGCTGGTAGGTACCATGTTGATGCAGCTCAGGGAAAGAGTGGAACTTGTCCTTGGTTGGAAATATAAGTAAAGTTTGTGTGACACTTTCTACTGTGATAGGAAGCATTGGGCCAGTTTATTTTAATGGTGTCTGGAAGGATGGGAGAAAGAGAACCACCTCTCAGTTTTAACTTTTAATTTAGATAACAATGAGGCAATGAAGAGAGTTGATTGAATAGATCTATTCATTTTTTTCTTTTAGAAGTACTTCCAGTCAAACATCTGAACTTGTCAAGCCAGAACACCTTATGAACCAAACCAAATCAAACATTCATCTCCTGGCATCTCCAGAAATCCTCCTCCAGCACAGAAAGTAGAGAGCATATCAGTGTTTTTTCTATTGCAGGTTCTTTGGTTACATTATCAGCTGGGTATGCGCTAAGGAAAGACAGATTATTTTGGACAAGAAAAGTATATGTAACGGAGTCCCCTTCTTTGGTTAAAACAGTCCCACCAGGGAGGGAGAAGGAAATAAAAGCATCAAGATATGTCAGATGGGGTATTGGTAGGTTAACAAAACCAGAAGCTGGTCCTGAAAGAGCGTTTTACTTTGATTTTTGGGTCTCCAGGATAACTCAAAGGTGGGTGGGGAGGTGAAGTAAGTAAGGGAACTTCCCCCATCTACACACATACACCTCACTGTTCTGTTCTTAACCTCCTACTCGTCAGTTGATAAAAGAACCTGGCATGGTAGGGTGTATTATGGCTTAAATATATGTTCTTCATTATAAGAATCTTCTTTACTACTTATTACTAAGTCAGAAGACTGACTTAGCTCATCACCTATTTCCTGATCCTTGTTAAAGTGATTTATAAATGGTCTAGGGTCTAATCCAACTGAATAAGACAATAGAAATCTATTGTTTAAAAAGACATAACCTCGGGCTTCCCTGGTGGCGCAGTGGTTGAGAGTCCGCCTGCCGATGCAGGGGACGCGGGTTCGAGAGTCCGCCTGCCGATGCAGGGGACACGGGTTCGCGCCCCGGTCCGGGAGGATCCCACGTGCCGCGGAGCGGCTGGGCCCGTGAGCCATGGCCGCTGGGCCTGCGCGTCCGGAACCTGTGCTCCGCAACGGGAGAGGCCGCAACGGTGAGAGGCCCGTGTACCAAAAAACAAACAAACAAACCAACAAAACTCTAAGGCTTAAGAGATGAAATAAATTGCCAGAGATCACACAGCTAGAGAGTGGCAGAACTTCAGTCCTGTGCCTGGCCATACCATTTCCAGGCCTCCATAGTGCCTCTCTGTAAAGGAAATTAGCACACAAAGCTATTGTGCTTGATGCCTTGGTCTTAGAATTATCTCATTAACTCTCCTCACTCTAATTTCCTGCTTCAAAATTTTGATTTTCCATATAGGCATTCCTAAAAGGGAAGCCCATGTGAATATTTAACCTTTTGGCAGTTGTGTTTTTCACTGTATATCAGTACGTTGACACTGTGATTTACTCACCAGCCTAGTGTGAAAATGGTTCAAAGGCATGAGCTCTTCTGCAGCTGATTATTCTGGGTATATGGGAGCATTCTGTTACTGTAAAAATATAAGATACTGAACTTGGGTTAACTTCCAAGGTAGCACCACCCTGTGAGGCTTCAGTCTTTGATGCCCTTCTCCCTCTCTTAGAATTCAGTCTTCATGCGGCAAGATGGGGAAATGGTGTTTGCTGATTTAAGTAACTGGCTCAGGCTCACGGAGTCAGTTACGGGCAAAGCGAAAGTTGAGAACTAGGTCCCCTAACTCTTACTCCAGTGTAACCCTTTTGGCTGTACTCATCTTGTCAGAGCGCCCTATTTCAGGGGCAGATCCAGAAAAATTGGTTTACATGCTCAGTTAACATCTCTATTTTCTGTACTCCCTCTGCATCTTGGCTACTGGTGGAATTATTTTTGTTAGCATTATTGATAGCTTTATTATGAGCCCACAATTTTCTGGACATAAATAAATGAATAGACCCTGAAAAGTCATATTGTATATGTTTAAAATGTTCATCATTTTCGACATCGTATAAACTGGGCAGCCGTGCACCACTGGCTCAGATAAAAGCTTTTATATATTGCATAGACTATTACATATAAAGAGTTATACTCATTAGACCTCAGTATTTCCACTGCCCGGTATAGTACTTGGCACAAGTAGGTTGTCAATACCTGTGAACTGGATCAGATTGGATTAGACTGAATTAAATTGATTGAAAGTGGCTCTAACGTGTTTCGACTCCTAGATTCTGTAATTTATTTAACACCCCTACCCAAGTAGGTGTTTACACTACAGCATGTCTGTTCAAAGACACATTATTAGGTCAGGTTGTCTGTCCCCTGATCTGAAAGATCTACCTAATCAGGTAGGTCAGTTCTGGGAACTAAGACCTTCCTGAGACCTCACAGATTACCAGCCTGGAAGGGAAGGCTGTGTTCTCTCTCTGTTCCCAACACTGGGAAGGTCCAGGGAGTCTCAGCACATGAAAGCAGATATTGCAGAGGTGCTCAGAAATGTGGCAGCGCTGGTTCAAACCCAGTCAGTGACTTTTTGCAGTTAATTGTAAAACCCCAAATAATGAGCAGTGATATTTCCTTAGAGGTGCCATTTAATCACTTTACCCTTCTCTTTGTCAGGTCACCTGCAGAAGTCACTAGGGCACTTTATTTTCTTGAAACAGGTTTTTTCTTTTGCCTTAAGGATTGTTGGCATCCAGAGTCTCAAACAGATTTTGTCTGATGGCTTTGGGCAAAGAAGGAAAGTGATAATTAGTTGTTTCTTTCTGTTCTGTACCAATAACTTTTCACAGACACTTCTGAAGCTTCTGGTTTTCACTTCATTTTTGTGGAGAGCTTTTTACTCATATGTTTTTCTTTTAAAATATAGTATACAAAATGCCTGACATCTGTATCCTTTTTGATTGTGTTGGTTGGAGCGAATTTAAAGTTATACACAATACATTGTTTTCTAGAGCATTCGTCTTTAGAGTCTTCTGAGATTGTTGCTCGAGAACATGTCATGAGGAAAGTTCAGATTTCCAAAGCATTTGTCATTTCTTCCTGCACTGCTAATTTGTTTAGTAACCATTTGTTTCTCACACTCTTGTCTGCCAAGCTGTAGACATAGGTACATGCCAGATCCATAGATCCATAATCCATAAATGTTAATAATAGCACTAAAAGTAGGTTGGAGTATGCCTTTGATACCTAGCTTTTCTCCTGAAAGTCCTAAACCAAACTCTCTGGTCTTTTCTTAAATACACTGATGCTTGTGTAATGATACACATCTTTAGGAGAAATTTTCCATCAGTTCTCAACTAAAACTCTGGAATATTTAAACTAATGATAGAAAACAGTCTTCCATGTTTCTTCCTCAAGGGATTTCCTACCTGTGTAGGTAACAGTAATGACACTGATTTGAATCATGGATTCATAAAATACACTTTTTTAGGTTAAAGTAAACTTCCATTCCATCCTGAAAGAGTGAGATCAATTTTTGCCTAAGTTATTAACACCTGTTCATTTTATTTCAGGGGTACAGGCATGGATGGGAAGAAATGCAGCATATGGATGTTTTTACCCCTTGTATTTACCTTGTTTACTTCAGCTGGATTGTGGATAGTGTGAGTATTCTCTTATTTAAGGACTCAGGTGCAACGTAGATAAAAATGTCAAGTGTTGATAGTATGGTTGCCCCTTTGTATCTGCAGACTGCACATCCTTGGAGTCAACCAACTGCAGATCAAAATTATTCAGGAAAAAAAATTCCAGAAAGTTCCAAAAGGCAAAACTTGAATTTGCTGCTCACTGGCAACTATTTACATAGCATTTACATTGTATTTACAACCATTTATATTTTATTAAGTGTGATAAATAACTTAGAGATGAAAGTATACAGGAGGATGTGCGTAGATTACAGTTGACCCTTGAACAACAGGAGTTTGAACTGCGAGGGCCCACTTATATGTGGATTCTTTTCAATAAATACTACAGTACTATATGGTCCATGGTTGGTTGAGTTCGAGGATATGGACCCTTGGATGTGGAGCTGACTATGGGACTTGATTATCCACAGAACCTGGTGTCCACTGCTGGTCCTGGGACCAATCCCCCACAGATACAGAGGGACAACTGTTCATATTCATATGAATGTATTTGTAAATACTTTAAAATAATGTTTACTAATTCAATCATGCTAAATTCCCCATTTCTCTTCCCTTCCTCTTTCACCCAAAGTAAATAATAAGAGCAAGTAATAAATTATGCAAAGCAGACGGTGAAGAATACTGGTGATGTGGACTCATTATTTGCTAGATTTGCTAATTTGACACTAACACGCTATAAAGAGTCCATTCACCGTCCCGTTCATAGTCCAGTATTTTGGTGTGTGTGACTGGGTCTGGTACGTTTATAAAATGGGTATCATTACATTAGAAGTCTTGCTTATCACAAAACATTCCCACACTTGCTTATTTCAAGTACTGTTTACTTCTAGAAAATTATTTTAGTTCCTTGCAGTTCATTAAGAAAGGTGGACACGTATTCCTGAGAAATTAGAAACTTTGAATCCTAATTTTAGTTTGCCCAAAGTTGTATGGTCTTACTTCTTTGCTTCCCAGTTTCCAGATTATAATGATTGCCATTAATTAATTGCCATCAATTTTCTTTTGAAAATTAAGGAAATACTCTTAATGACATTTATGGTTCAGAGGGCTAGGTGAGCTATAGGTAAAGCATTGCAGTAAAACAACATTTTCCCAGTTAGAAAAAAATGAATATGATTTAATGTGGTTAGTCCAATAAAACTGGGAAACAAATGATTCTTGGGTTCTTTTACATTTCTTTGTTTGATAAATTTTTTTGTGTTTTCTTCATAGATACTTTATAGCTGTGGAAGATGACAAGATTTTCCCATTAAACTCAGCTGAAAGGTAAAATTTATCTCTGGGTAATTCTTTGTTCATCAGTAGATTTAACAAAAACTTTGCCACTGATGAAGTTAAACTATGCACAAGTGACCATGCTTTAACCTGAGCTTCTGGGTTTTCTTTTGTTATCCAGGAAACCTGGTGTGAAGCATGCACCATACATAAGGTAACTTGATAATTCTCTTCTGATCTGTTGGATCTTAGGAAAGTTTAGGGTGTATTAGTTCTGGCTACTAGGACAAAGTAGCATAGACTGGGTGGCTTATAAACATGAGAAACTTATTTCTCACACCTCTAGAGGCTGGAAGTCCAAGATCAGGGTGCCAGCATGGTCAGGTTCTGATGAGAGCCTTCTTCCAGGTTGCAGACTGCCATCCTCTCATTGTGTCCTCACATGGCAGAAAGAGGGCAAGAGAACTCTCTAGGGTCCCCTTTATAAGGGCACTAATCCCATTCACCAGGGCTCCACCTCATGATCTAATCACCTCCCAAAGGCCCCACCTCCTAATGCCATCACATTGGGGGTTAGGATTTCAGCATATGAATTTTTAGGGGACACAGACATTCAGTCAATGGCAGAGAGTTATCGATTGTACTACAGTGATAATAAAACACTTCCTGTTTTTCAAGTATTGCAGGTGATGAACCTCCTGCAAGCTGTGTGTTTAGTCAAGTTATGAACATGGCAGCATTCCTAGGTAAGAAGAGCATAAAGAATGCTTTATGTGCTTTGGTATGTTTCTTTTTTATTTGAAATTCTCCCAAACCCATATCAAAAGCATGGTGGGCTTAGTTGATAATTTGGTATCATATCATGTCAATATGCTGAAGAGGGCTTTTTGTTTTGAGGGTCTTTTTTTCTCATGAATCCGTTTACATTCACCGGCTTACCTTACATTTTCTTTTCCCTTTACCATCTTTAATCATTTCAGCCAATTCTTGACTTTATTTCTTTTGCTGCATGAAATAATATATTTCATGGGCCATAAAATCCTGCATGAGAATGTAATATTGTGCAATATGTTTGCTTTAAAAAGAATGCCTTATTTTTTCCTTCACTGTCAAGGATTAAAAAATGCTTAGGCTCTGTGATAAATACTGATGTGTGTAGATATTGTCTTTAAATCTAAAGGTCAGCCTTAACATTAGGGTGATGCTCTCCCCTGTGCCTATACACATATCAAGCTGGCAAATGTCTGGCCCCAATTCCCCACTTTTCCTTTAGGGACCAAGGCCCTCATTTAATATCCTGTCCCCCTTTGTACTGTTCCCTGGGGATCGTGGGAACCAGCCATGCTCTCTGTCTTCCTCCAGATTGACCTCATAGCCCATTTCCTCCAGGCCAGGACTCCTCGGTGTCTTTCAAAGGGTCAACCAGCTACCACCACTAGCATATTGTTGGGTCGGCCAGTGACAGCTAAATTTTTCAACAGTGGTTTTCTGGAAGTGGTTCTTTTGCATAGTGAGACTTTCACTCCAAGTAAGAGAGAATGATGATGTTATTACCGAGGGAGTATTGGCACCTGTCCCCCAGAGAGGTGCCCTGTTATTTCATCTATTTATAAATGCCCCACAAAGAAATTTCTATTCACTCTTACATGTTCCTTTTTAATGTTTGCTGTAGGAAAAGGGAAGACCTGTAGAATTCCCTGGAAAATCAAGGGAGACAGTTGGTCCAACATGCAACACAGGCAGAATCTTAGTTGGTTCAGAAGGCTGATAATGTGAGAAACATGGAGAATGTTCCCTGTGAGGCACCAGGGGAAGTGCTAGTGGGTCCGGTTTTGTCCTCACTGCCTTTAGCCTCAAAGTTGCCAGGAGCTGTAGACTCACTCTTTTTTTCTAGTCTTGACACGACTCTTCTGAAGAGCTCTAATAAACATATTCACGCTAAGGCATAAATGACCTCTAAGGAGATATTTGCATTTAATAGAACACAAAGTCCCAAGGGTGAATCTGGACTTGCAGGGTCAGGGACCCTTCCCAGCCCCTCTGCAATCACACCACATAGGCCTGCAGGTTGGTACAGACACATATGATCATCCCCACGGAGCACAATAATAACAATAATTAATGACAGTCACTTAATATTCCAGGCACAATGCTAAGTGCTTTGCAAATACTACCTCTTCTAATCATGATACACAGGAGACTGCCCTTATGAGGAAGCTGTCACAGGCTGTCTGTCCTCCACTGGGCTTTAAAGAAACCAATGAACATGTTGGAAACAATATATTATCCTTTATATTCTTAAGACAAATTGATATGTCCCAATAGTCTTTAGTGTAAAATCTAAAATATGCTAGTCTGCACAGCTCACAGATTTATCCGGTTATAAAACTGATGATTAACTCATTATAAAAGCATTTCCAAAAACACAGTCATGAAAACAAGTTCCCCTCTTGCAGATGACATTCATCATCATCTGACTCTCCAGTCCTCCCCTGCTCCACCAAGAAGCAATTAAATTTTTACTAGTTTTTGCTCTAAGGTATTACAGCATCCAGTATTTATACTTTACTATCTTTCATCATTTTTAGTGCCATCTGGTAGACACAGAACTGATTAAGATTAGTGTTCAGTGGGAGAGAACCAACCAGTATTTATCTGGGAATGAAAAAGAATCAGTTTACTAATGATTCTTGCTCTAAACTGTGGCTGCTTTTGTCTCCCCAGGCCTATCCCTCTTAGACCTCAGACTGTTACTTTAGACGACATCACTGACTATAAGAAACAACATAGACCACCTATAAATCACTGCTTGTTGGCAGCTGTATAGATTATAATTTATAACCGACAGATGAGTTGGTGTAGCATTTATTAAAACCAGTTAGCAAAGATCTTATATCTTTCTGATGGACTAATCAAAGATCAAATACTCAATGATTTCCTTATAGAATTAGTTATGCTTTTTGTCCTGAATCCACACTCTCATTTCTCCTGGGGGGTGGGGTGTAAAGACCTAAGACAAATTTCTTTTTTTTTTTTTTGGTAAGAAGTGGATTTATTTAGAGAGAAACACACTCCACAGACAGAGTGTGGGCCATCTCAGAAGTCAAAAGGCCCCAGGTTACCGGGTGGTTAGTTTTTATGGGCTGGGTAATTTCTTTTTTTTTTTTAACTTCCTAAATTTTATTTATTTATTTGTTTGTTTATTTCTTTTTATACAGCAGGTTGTTATTTGCTATCCATTTTATACATATTAGTGTATACCTGTCAATCCCAATCTCCCAATTCATCACACCACCACCACCCCCCGCCACTTTCCCCCCTTGGTGTCCATACGTTTGTTCTCTACATCTGTGTCTCTATTTCTGCCTTGCAAACTGGTTCATCTGTACCATTTTTCCAGATTCCACATATATGCGTTAATATACGATATTTGTTTTTCCCTTTCTGACTTACTTCACTCTCTATGACAGTCTCCAGATATATCCACGTCTCTACAAATGACCCAATTTTGTTGCTTTTTATGGCTGAGTACTATTCCATTGTATATATGTACCACATCTTCTTTATCCATTCATCTGTCGATGGGCATTTAGGTTGCTTCCATGACCTGACCTGGCTATTGTAAATAGAGCTGCAATGCACATTGGGGTGCATGTGTCTTTTTGAATTATGGTTTTCTCAGGGTATATGCCTAGTAGTGGGATTGCTGGGTCATATGGTAATTCTGTCTTTAGTTTTTTAAGGAACCTCCATACCATCCTCTGCTGCATTTGTTGTTTGTAGATTTTCTGATGATGCCCATTCTGACTGGTGTGAGGTGATACCTCATTGTAGTTTTGATTTGCATTTCTCTAATCATTAGTGATGTTGAGCAGCTTTTCATGTGCCTTGGCCATCTGTATGTTTTCTTTGGAGACCAAGATAAATTTCTTAAACGGAATATTATTTTCTGCCCTGGAGAGTTTGTGAGGATAAACTAATAGCTGAATGATTTTGGTCACCTAATAGTGGCATCTTTCCCTCCTTCAGCCAAAACATATTGATTGTCATGTTCTACTGCTGTCATAAATAAGAATTATTGATGCATAAACAGTAAAACTAAACAAAATGAAAAAGAATTTGGCCAGACACCAGTCTAGAACTGCAGTGAAGAGCTGCTATTTTGAGTTTGAACTTTAAAAACCCGATCAGCTTCAAAATAAAAGAATTTAACAAAGAAAATAAGGAATTACTCTAATATTTATATTTTTTAACAGGAGGATAAATTAAATAAGGGACACTTGTATAGCAAAGGACTGTTGGAAATATCAAAAACAACAAAAGGGTGGGTTTTAAAAATCTTTTCTAAAACTGTAAGTAAAATTTTAAATTTTTAAATGAAACAAAAAATATATCTATTGAGCAGAATGTTAATGTGGTAAAAATTGGTTGACATATATAAAGATGGCTTTGAAATTTCCCTACTGCCGAAGAAAACTTTTTCAATAAGGTATAATTAAATCATTACTTGGTTGTAAATGGACTTCATAGCAGATAGTCTGAATCTGTCTGTATTTAAACCTGTTAATAAAACTTAATGGATCAGAAGCTTTATTATTTCCACAACCATAAAATTTCAGCTAGACCCTATTTTGGAAAGAAATTAGGCCTAGTCTCAGCTGATTAATAATGGAGTTAATAGGTTAAAAGGGCCAAGTGTGGTGTTTGGAATGCAGTTCTGGAAGTTGGGAATGTTGATTTCTGTCTTCAGGGAGGTTTCTGTTTCCTGGTTTGTGTCATCATCTGTTCCTGATGAAGTGATTTACCATCCATATTACAAATGAGAAGGCTAGCAATGCAGGAGCCAGGAGAATGGTACACGTCAGAGTTCACTGGCGAGAAACGAGTAACACAGACAGTGGCACTGACTGTGTCCCTTTGGGTAGGGTGGCACGAACTACCTGGATGGTCAACGTGAAGAGCCATTTCGGTGTCTGCTTTGGCAGTGGGTTAGGGCTCCGGCCAGAGTTCCAGCACCATCCTAGCCCTCCAAACTGGATGACAACCAGAAAGTTCCCAGACTCATACTCTCCACTAGTCGTCTTTAAAAGAAATTAAATGCGCTGCCTTGGTATTCTGTCATTATGTGCTGACTAATATCCACACACAATTAATTAGCAAATGTCTCCCCTGGTGCCTTGTGTGGAGATTTCTGGTCTAAATCTAATGGCTTCTTTATCTGAAGATCACTTTGTGTCAGGGTGCTTATGTTGAATTTCTTGTCTCACCACTTCTTCCTCCTATTCGTGTCCCCAAAAGTATTAGAAACTGTGCTTATTTTTTCATCCTCTAGGATAGTTATTGTCAACATTAATAGACTTCTGATAATATGATAACTCCT
The DNA here is from genome assembly GCF_002837175.3 of Physeter macrocephalus. Classification (NCBI taxonomy): domain Eukaryota; kingdom Metazoa; phylum Chordata; class Mammalia; order Artiodactyla; family Physeteridae; genus Physeter; species Physeter macrocephalus. The sequence goes on along the minus strand of NC_041220.1, from coordinate 72,459,740 downwards.
AACTGGATCCCTCAAACCATTTGGTTGAAAAACTATTATCAATAAAATGGTTCTGGGGCTTCCCTGGTGGCGCAGTGGTTGTGAGTCCGCCTGCCGATGCAGGGGACACGGGTTCGTGCCCCGGTCCGGGAAGATCCCACGTGCCGCGGAGCGGCTGGGCCCGT